>NW_021319227.1:56655-129084 GCF_001605985.2 Dendrobium catenatum
TTAACCTCATTTGTCCCTTCATAAGTTATACAAAGTCTATCCCATATGTCCTTTCCGCTTTTGCAAGTGGAAACCCGCATGTAGTCTTCATATTTTAAAGCACAAAAGAAACTATTTAAACATTTGGCATTTAATTGTGCTAAGTCACGTTCTTCTACAGTCCAATCAGTAAAAGGTATTTCTACCATCACTCCATTAACTAATCTAGTTGGTTTTGTATAACCTTCCTGGACTAGGATCCACATACGATAATCAAGTGATTGTAAGAAAGTAGACATGCGTGTTTTCCAAAAATCAAAAGGTATATTGTCAAACAGTGGAGGTCTAGTAATAGAGTAACCCTCAGGTGTATTTCGGTTTCCAAATGTAGCCATCTACGTTAATCAAAAAGTAGTTTAAACTCCTGATATTGAAAGGAAGCTTTGATATCACTTGTTGAGTCTAGTGAATAGGTTGTTAAACCTAAGTTAATGTCCCAAGGCTACCAAGAGGGGGGGGGTGAATTGGTAATTTTAAAAACTTAACCCTCTTTTGATAATTTTAACCAAAAATTAAACTTTTAATGAGATTTTTATAGAAAAGTTTTTCAACCACAAAATATTTAAAACAAAGAAAAATACAGAAAATAAAAAGCAGTAAAGTAAATGACACAAGATTTATATAGGTTCGGTCTAAACCAGACCTACATCCACTCCTTAGAGGCACCCTCTGAGTATTGCACTAATACCAATAGTGTCTCTCCTTTTGCACCCACAACAAGGCAGAGAAGCCTATACAAAAACTCTTTTCATCACTACCCGGTGTGGCAGAGACCGTTGTCCTTTTACACAATCCACAGTGTTGGCAGAGAACCGTCCATCCTTTCACACTCTCCTAGTGTAGGCAGAGAACCCTTCGTCTTTTCACACTCTCCTAGTATGGGCAGAGAACCCTTTGTCTTTTCACACTCTCCTAGTGTAGGCAGAGAACCCTTCATCTTTCACACTCTCCTAGTGTCGGCAGAGAACTGGATCTCTTTGACAGATATTCTCATAAGAAATCTTAAAAGAAGAAAGAAAAGAGTGAAGTAATCCCAATTCACAAGTAGAGATTCTTACCTTTGAACATCAAGTGAAGCCTTTATGCTCCAATGGCAGGAATCCTCCTTTGAATGCTCTCTCACACTCTCTCCTTGAGTTTTCTTTAAATAGACATGAAGATCAAATGGCAAAAAGATATAGGTGGCAGTCTAATATGGACTATATATACAAAAGACAAGAAAAATCATCCAAAAACTGCAAGTTTTCAATTCTGTATGCAGTGGATCGTCCCGTACGATCGTGGATCGTCCTGGACGATTTTACTTAAAGTGCCGTAAATGAACCTAATGTAAATTGGTACGAACTATGTTCGTACATACACATCGTCCCGTACGAACTATGTTCATCCGGTACGAAACAGTTATTTCATAGGTCGGTTTCCAAAAATTCTTCAGGATGTAACCAACTGACTTAAGTCGGTTCAGTTCGTCCTGGGACGAACTGGTTTCATCCTGGGACGATTTTAAACAAAGAGTTTCGTCTCGGTATGAAAATTTATTTCGTCTGGATGAACATTGCGAGTGAGAATCCCGAGAGTTTCATCCTGGTATGAAAATTAAATTCGTCCTGTACGAATAGGACTTAGAAATTTTTCTCCTCGTATGTTCAGTCCGTTCTCTTCTGAGGGGCTAATTAACATGATCGTCCCGTACGAACATAGCTCATCCCGTACGATCAATGCACAAAAAATTGTCCCCAAAGAGTGTGTTATGATTTTTTCACTCAATTACAATCACTCCCTTTCATATAAAAAAAAATATGATTTACAAATGAATAGTTTGATGTCTTCATCGCTTGGAGTTGATTTTCCTGAAATGTTAGTACAAACTAGAGCAAGAAATAAAACTTCCAAAAAGTGTTAGGAGATATATAAAAAATAATAATATTTGAAATCATCAAAATAATACAAGTTGCAAGAATATGAAATATACAAATAGCAACTCTCTCTATACTTAGAACTAGTAAACCATTGGAGATTTTGCTTATGGATCTTTTTGGACCAGTTGGAATTGTAAGTCTAGGAGGGAAGGTATACATATTTGTGATTGTGGGTGATTACTCTAGATTCATATGGGTTAGATTTTTATTTGATAAAAGTGAATCATTTGAGGAATTTAGAAACTTTTTGACTTAGATTCAACAAAAGTTAGGATGTGAAATTATGACTATACAAAGTGGTCATGGAGGAGAATTTGAGAATGAAAGATTTGGAGATTTTTGTAAGGAGAAAGGAATTGATCACAACTTTTCTGCACCTATAACCCCTCAGCAGAATGGGGTAGTGGAAAAAAAGAATAGAACATTAATAGAAGCCGCTCGAGCCATATTTGCAGTATACTCACTTCCTAAATATTTTTTGGCTGAGGTAGTTAGCACTGTATGCTATGTTCTGAATAGGGTGAATGTGAGATCTAAATTAAATAAAATATTCTATGAGTTGTTAAAAGGAAGAACACCTAATTTATCATATTTGCATATTTTTGTTTGCAAGGTGTTTATTCATAACAATGGAAAATCTGCCTTAGAAAAATTTGATCCATAATCAGATGAAGGGATTTTTGTAGAATACTCAGGTGTTAGAAAATCTTATAAAGTATTTAACAAAAGAACTTTGATAATTGAGGAGACCACATATGTTGTATTTGACGAATCTGGAATTTTGGAAGAGCCAAATGTTGTAGAAGATAAGATTGAGATTAACTCCCAAAAGATTGATAAAATAAAATTGGAAGAAAATTTGGAGATAGAAAACCCTTTGCTTAGAGAGTTGAGATTTTCTAAAAATCACCTAAAGGAATAAATAATTGGTGAACCTAGTGAGGGTGTAAGGACTAGGTGTGGATTAAACAAAGAAGTCAATCATTCAGCCTTCATTTCAATAATAGAACCCACAAATATTGATCAAGCACTTTCGGATGAGTTTTGGATTTTGGCTATGCAAGAAGAGTTAAATCAATTTGTAAGAAATAAAGTTTGAGAATTAACTATAAGGCCAAAGGATCAAAGTGTAGTTGGAACTAAGTGGGTATTCAAAAATAAAATGAATGAGACAGGAGTAGTCATTAGATATAAGACTAGATTAGTTGCTAAGGGTATAATCAGATTGAAGGGATTGTTTTTTAGGAGACTTTTGCCCCTGTAGCTAGACTTGAAGTAATTAGGGTTTTGCTATCCTTTGCCTATTTAAAGGATTTAAACTGTACCAAATGAATATAAAAAGTGTCTTTTTAAATGGGGTAATTCAAGAGGATATTTTTGTAGAACAACCTCCATATTTTGAAAATTCTAAATACCCAAATCATATTTTTAAATTAAAAAAGGCATTATATCGATTGAAACATGCACCTAGGATTTGGTTTGAGAGATTGAGCACCTTCCTACTTGAAAGATCATTTGAAAAAGAAAGTGTTGATGCAATTCTCTTTTTGAAGAAAGTTGGAAAGGATATACTCATTGTATAAATTTATGTTGATGATATCATCTTTGGATCTTCAAATAAAAATATTTGTGATGATTTTTCTAAAACAATGAATAATAAATTTGAAATGAGTTTAATGGGAGATTTATGTTACTTTATAGGCTTTAGCATTAAGCAAATTAAGGATGGTATATTTCTTAATATTAAAGACGTCCTCAAAAAGTATGAAATGGATAATGCTTAACCTATTAGTACACCTATGAGTTCCTCAGTTCAGTTGGATAAGGACCCTAAGGGAAAATCTGTTAATCAAAAGAAATTTAGAGGGATTATTGGATCTTTGCTTTACTTGATAGCTAGCCAGCTCGATATCATGTATAGTGTTTGTTTGTGTGCTAGATTTCAATCAGATCCAAAAGAATCACATTTGATAATAGTAAAAAGGATTTTAAGATATCTATTAGGAACTCAGAACATAGGAATTTGATATCCTAAGTTTAGCTCTTCGTTTGAAATAATTGATTATTCAGATTCTGAATTTGCAGGTTGTAGGGTGGATAGAAAAAGCACTTATGAAACATATCAGTTTATTGGAAATTTTTTAGTCTCTTAGTCCAGTTGAAAATAAAATTCACTAGCCCTAACTACTACAGAAGCTGAATACATTGCATTAGAAAGTTGTGTGGCACAAGTACTTTGGTTAAAATAACAATTGATTGATTTAGGATTAACTATAGGCACTATTCTAATTTATTGTGATAACACTAGTGCTATTTGAATTTCTAAAAATCCTATTTAACATTCAAGAACCAAACATATTGACATTATGCATCATTTCATAAGGGATCATGTATCCAAAGGAGAAATTGAACTCATTCATGTTTTAACTGAAAATCAACTTGCAAATATTTTTACAAAACCTTTAGCCTTTGATACTTTCAGTGCATTAAGAACAAGCCTTGGAGTAATCAATTTGAATGCTTAATAAAAATGTTTCTTCTACGACATTGATGTGTGTTTCTTGTTAGTATTTTTTTTGTGTGTATCCTTGAGTTTATGTTTTTTTCTGTATTTTGAGTTTGCGTTTTCATTTTTTTATTATATTTTTGTTGTGTTTGTATTTTAGTTTTGATTGAGTGCATGTTTTAAAAAATTAAGTGATATTCATCAAGGACGAAAATATTTTTGTACGGGATGAAGTGTGTAGTGTGTCAACTGTCGGATTAGAACTGTTTGCGTGCAGTATTTCTTTTTTATTTTTCAATTCATCTATACGATCGTCATGATCGTTCGGAAGAAATTTTGAAATGACAAGATAATTGAATGACAGTCAAATGGATAAGATCATTTTTAATATTATATTTGTACGTACGAACTTTTAGTTCTTCCGGACGAATGCTTGGCGAATCGATGTGGGGGACGGTCTCAACTGCCATTAAAATGATCATAAATTTCTGATCGTCCAGGACGAATACCTGTTCATCTGTATGATCGGTTGGTCAAAAGTCTGGATGAAAGGTCACTTCGTAAGTTATATGATTACAAAAAGCTATTTCATTTTGGACTCATTCGTTCGTCCATACAAAATTTTTTGTATAGGACGAACTGAATTTTGTATGGGACTAACATAATTTTGTATGTACAAACAGTCGTATTTAATTAAATTGACCTGCTTTAAACTCAACAGTCACACTCACACATCTCTTTCAGAACCCTTTCTTACTTTAGATCTTATTAATGGAAAGTTCAAGCAAACGATAAAAGGTTCTCGCCAAGGGTCCATACAGAAATTCTTCTGATAATTTTCTGTCCAAAGCCATTTAAGAATCTTTTCCTATATTTGTGTTCGCTAAGATCACCCCGTCTAGAGTTCTTATTTAGGATCAACTGACCTTTCAGGTAATGAACTTGTTTGCTTCAACTCAATTTGGTCTCATTCTCACACTACTCCACCTCTACAATAAAGAGACCTTTCATTATTTCCTAGAAAACAAGTCCTTCTACTCTGACCATTTTGTAATCAAGTTCTTTGTTTTTAAGAAGAAAGTTCAAATCACCAAGGCAGACCTAGGAATATTTTTGAACTTAAGGACTGAGGGAATTAGAGCCCATACTATGACCACTACTGCTGATTTTGATTGGAGTGAAATTAATGAAGTGATTAGAAAAATTATATTTTAGGAGTATATTCCTAAAGTGATCTCTCTTGTCCGCAATGCTCGTATCATCCATCATGTTCTTCGAACATCCATAATTCTTAAAGCTGGTGATAGAGTCAGCATTACTCCTCTTCTTTCAATAGTAACCTACTTGATTATGACTAAGCAACATATAGATGAAGCCCAACTAATCCTTGACAATCTTCATGGACTTTCTGAAATTGGTTGTCGCCCATAAGAGAAAGAAGAACATTGCCTTAGGACACCTTGTTGCCTATATTTTGCAAAGAAGTATGAATTGGTTCATTCAGTTGAAGATTTTGAAGAACATCTCTACTACAACGATAGATCTTTTAGGGCAATCTTCAATAAAGATGAACCAAGTAAAGCACGTGTTATTAATAACTCGGAGGAGGAACATGAACATGAACCTGCACTTGCTAGTGAACCAAATTATCAGAATTTGGTTCAGAGATTTGATCACTTAGAGTCTCATTTTGATCAAAGATTTGATCAAATTGAAACTCATTTATAGCAGCATGATATTCAATACAATCAGGATATGGGGTATATGAGAGAGCAGATGAATAATATTAGTTCCAACATGCTTATTATAAGCAATTATTTTCACTTCTTGAGTACTGTACCTCCTCCTCCCCTTCCAGATCAGGGACCATCAGAGTGATTCATGTACTTGGTTGTGTTCTTTCTATAGTTGATGTGATTGTGATGTAGTAGATTGTGATGTGTTACATTGTGATGTATTTTGTTTTAGTTATGTGTTTGTTTCATTAGATGTTTTTATTATTGAGTTTAACGTGGCATTGATATCATTCATAGATTATAATATCCATTATAATGATATCAATATAAGTTAACTTGTTTTAGTTTTAATCTTATTTTAAAATGTGTGTTAGCCTATATGAAAATCCTTAAAGTTTGATCCTACAAGTGCTATACCTTGAAGTGCAACTTAAAATTAAATTCATTAGAAAATCAAATTTTTCTAAATTTAAGTTTTTCTTATAACTTAATATAATTAAGATTGTCAATTTCATGTCTTTTATTAGACTACATTAATGTTTAATATTATTATTGCATTTGTGATGTTTTCTTATTTTATATTTCACTTATCAATAAATATTGATGCACTTAAAAAAATTTGAAATTTTTTATTATTGATTTTGGAAAGATCAAGATTACTATTGAAAAATATACAAATGTACAAAAATCAAAAGGAATGCGCAATGGTTCGCAATTTGAAAAAGAGGCACAAAATAAGCCCACAAGTTAAAAGAGGCAGAAAAATGTGCTAAAATATTGGAAAAAATGTGCAAAGTGCCACATGTAGTAGTCATTTCTTTCCACAATCTTTTATCTTTTAATTCAAATTGATATTCTGTACATTTATATTTTGTATTGACATTTGAAATATACAAATTTTATATTCATCCTTTTTGTAATGATTTTCTTTATCTTAGTGTCTAAATTGATTATTTTTTTGATATAATTTTTTATTATCAATGTTATATCTCTTCTTAAATTCTATGAATCATTTTTATTTATCTAATGATTTGATTTTATTTGCAGCATTTATTTCAATCACTTTCAAGGATCAATTATCTAAGAATTATCATTTGACTGCTTACATTTCTGTTATTTTTCTTCTTCACTTTTTGATGTTGTCAAAATAGGGGAGAAAATATTATTAGTATCGTATCATTTTGTTTGTATCTTTATTCTGTATTCATATTTTTTTTGTTTTTATTTTATTTTTTTGTATTGTATCTGTTGTATTTAAAAAAAATGAAAAAGATAAAATATTTGTGCAATGCCTCCTTATTTTTATATGTTCTTCAATTTAGGGGGAGTTTAGGAGATTCTTAAAAATTGAAATTTATACAAATAATTATTATTTTTTCATCATAAAAAAGGGGGAGATTGTTAAGAGATAATTGCATGTTTTACATTCTTGCAACTTGTATTATTTTGATGATTCCAAATATTATTATTTTAAGTTTTATATTCTCCTAACACTTTTTGGAAGAATTTTTTTTGCTCTTGTGTGGACTAACATTTCATGATAATCGAACTTCTGACTAATGAAGACTTCAAAGCATGAGATAATTTATAAATTGAAGCTTGTATTTTTCATTGTATTGAGTTTGAGAGGGAGTGATTGTAATTAAGTAACTTTGCACACCCACACTTGGGGAGATCTTTAAAATTCATACTGATTGTACGGGATGAATAATGTTCATATGGGATGATCAAGTCAGTTATCCCCTCGAAAGAGCAGTGGAATGAATAGGAAGAGAGAAAATTTTTCTAAGTCCTGATCATCCAGACGAACTTTTATTTGTCCCAGGATGAAATGCTCTCTGGAAAATTTTTGTTCAGACGAAACCTATATTTTTTTCAGGACGAAATCCTCTCTAAGAATTTTTTGTCCAGACGAACTTCATTTCGTCCCATGATGAAATGCTCTCTGGAAAATTTTCATTCAGGCGAAATCCTATATTCGTCCCATGATGAAATGCTCACTGTAAAAATTTCATCTCGACGAATTTCAATTCGTCCCAAGATGAAGTACTTTCTAGAAAATTTTTGTTCAAACAAGTTCCTATTCGGCCCAGGACGAAATGCTCTCTCTAAAAATTTTGTTCATACGAACTCTTATTCGTCCTAGGACAAAAATGTTTTAATATTTCCAATTTTGATAATTTCCTGTAGTTTGTCAAATCGACCCATGGTATAACTGTTCGTACAGGATGAACTTAGTTCGTACGGGATGATAATAGGGTATGAAGTTAGTCCGTACCAATATATAATGGGTTCGTATGCAACTGATTTATGTAAGTTCGTCCAAGACGATCCACAATCGTACGGTACGATCCATTTTGTAAAGACTTAAAAATCAGAAAAATTTGGACGATTTTTTGTGTCTTTCCTATATAAAGTCCAATTAGAATTGCCTCTTAATCTTTTTGCCTACTGATCTTCATGACTACTAAAAGGAGAGTCAAGGAGAGAGTGTGAGAGAGTGTTAGAAGGACGATTCTTACTATTGCAGCGTGATGGTTTCACTTGATACTCAAAGGTAAGAGTCTCTACTTGTGGTTTTTGATTACTTCACTCTTTTCTCTCTTCCTTCTAGATTTTTTGTGAGAATATCTGTCAAGGAGAACCGGTTCTCTATCGACACTTGGAGAGTGTGAAAGGACGAAGGGTTCTCTGCCTACACTTGGAGAGTGTGAACAGCCGACGGGTCCTCTACCCACACTTGGAGAGTTTAAAAGGACGAAGGGTTCTCTGCCTACACTTGGAGAGTGTGAACAGCCAATGGGTCCTCTGCCCACACTTGGAGAGTGTGAAAGGATGAAGGGTTCTCTGCCTATACTAGGAGACTGTGAAAGGATGGACGATTCTCTGCCAACACAGGGAAGAGTGTAAAAAGATGATGATTCTCTGCCGCACCGGGTAGTAGTGGAAGAGAGTTTTGTAAAGGCTTCTTCACCTTGCTGTGGGTGCAAAAGGAGAGTTACTAGTGATATTAGTGCAATACTCGGAGGGTGCCTCCGGGGAGTGGATGTTGGTCGTGTTTGACCGAACGACTATAAATCTTTTGTCTTTTTATTTTCCGCAATCTTTTAATTTTTACTGTATTAATTTGTGGTTGAAAAATATTTTTCTATAAAATTCACTAAAGTTAATTCTTGATTTTAAATTTTTAGAAGAGGGATAAATTTTTAAATACCAATTCCTCTTGGTTAGCCGCTGGGACATAAGTTTAGGTTTATCAACCTAATTTATATTGAACAAGTTTCAACACTTTGTAGTGCCATTATCACTATAATATAATATATAAATGGCTTTTATCACTGTTGACCTATTTTTTCTTGCATATCCCCTTGAGTATACTTTCATTCCTCTAATAAGGTAGAATTGAGCCCAGTCGTGATTGATCCTGCTCGATCAATGACTTGATTGAGCCCTGTTGAATCTAACTTGATTTAAATTGATGCTAATTCAGGTTAAATTTCATCAAATTATATTAATCAAATTAAATCAAGCCCAAATTTACTCATCTTGACTCAAATTTGGCTCAACTCAGACTCAATTTAAGTCCAATCAACTCAATCAAACACAATTTAAATAAAATTAAATCAATTTGAGCCCAATTTCATCAAATCAACTTGATCATACCAAATTGGGCTCAAATTAACCCAAATCAATTCAAATTAGGTTCAATTGACGCTGAATTTTAATTCAATTGGTTGAAATTGAGCCTATTTATCTTTCCAACTTAATTCAAATGCTTTCAAGATTTGATATATGAAATTGACTATTGAGAATAATTTGAAATATAAAACTTGAGTCACCATAATGCTCTATCCCATGTTATCCTCATTTAGAAGGGGATCCAGGTGACTTTAGAAATATAGACTGACTCTAGGCTACAATTTTTCATGCTTTTGGTTCATCCAAGAGAGGAAAAAAGGATAGGGAGTTGTTTTTCATTTTTTTCTGCCTACTTTATTTGTCCCCAACCAGTCGAGGGTGATATAGGGTAGGGATTAGTTCTTCTTTATGCTTCATCCATGTGTATCCTTCCCGAATGAATGCTCCTCCCCCCACCCACCACACCCCCATCCCCCCTCTTATTTGTGTGATTCAAATTGTTATTATAGAGAGCCAATTTGTGCATAAGTCTTCCTGTATGAATGGCCAAACTTCATACCCATACACCTCTCTGCTCGTAAGGTATGCATTCCTTCATCCTCTTTCACTTCTTCTTCTTCTTCTTCTTCTTCTTCTTCTTCTTCATCTTCTTCTTCTTCACAACTTCTTCTTCTTTTTCCTCATATTCATCATCTTTCTTTTCTTCTTATTCTTCTTTTCTCCCTTTTCCTCTTCTTCTCCTCCTCCTTCTTGTTCGTCTTCTTCTTTCATTCCTCCTTTAACTTCTTCTTCTTCTTCTTCCTTCTTATTCCTTTTCCTATTGTTCTTCTTCACCCTTCTTTTTATTTTATCCTGCTTCCTTTTATTCACAAGAAACTTTAGAAATAAAAGGTGAAAATTATACCTAATCACTTCTTTCAAAAATATGAAAAACCTATGAAACCTCCCGTAACATGTTTTGTTCACTTGTGTTTAACTAATTGCATGAATCTTGTAATTTATACACTTAAAAGATTTTCAATTACATCTTGTGAATGACTTATTTGGTTGCCTCTTTCATGGCACTGATCAAGTATCTTGATAGGAAGCTAAGAAGACATATTTCTCTTTACCTGTCTGAGAGTATGAAAAGAAGAATGAGTATTTTGTGACAAAATGTATGTGATCAACATAATCACAACATTTTGTTAAAGCCTTTCTTGAACTCAATCATGAGGTAGTGTTGTAGTTTGTCATTATGGAAAGGAACAATATTATAATCCATATGTAAATTACTTCATGGTTGGTTTAGAAAAAACTCTCATGTGTATTTATGATTTAATCAATCCATATGTATATTTCTGATTTAATCATTAAATAAATGGTGACATGTTCACACACATTCTTGAATCTTGATTTGTATTTTTGATTTAATCATTCCATATGTATATTTCTGATTTAATCATTCCATAAATGGTGACATGTTCACACACATTCTTGAATCTTGATATGCACATATATTTGGTATTATGTGATATAAGGTTTTCTAACCATGTTAAATGCCTTCAACTATTTTATATTTTTTCAATTGTGGGCACATATAAACTTAATCCAAAGACGTTTTTTTTATATATTGGAAAGGAATGTGAAAGTTTTTTAAGAGAGTGAATTTTTATTAGCTCTCTTTTCCTCCTTCTATCATTAACATTTACATCATGATTCAAATGTAAAATGGAAAATGTCTTTAGAGAAAACTCTTGTTGATAAATTTCTCATAGTTTCCTACTTCTGGTTAAAAATCAAACTCAATTTGAAGTTTGGGATTTTGTATGTGTTTTTTTCTAAATTTCATTATGTATATTTATGTCTAGAGCATGAGTGCATGAAGTGTGATAGATAGAATGTTGTGCTTTATTTCATACATAATTCGGAATTGTGCCTTGTATGAAAGTTAAAGGTTTTTCCATTAATACCCATAATAATCAAATGAGACATTGAACTTAAATGTATTTCTTAAGATATTGAAAAGACATGTCTTGAATATATAATTCATTAACAATGGATATATGGTGTTTGCATCAACTTTGATGAAGAAATGTTGAATATTTATCTTTTTAAGATCTGGTAATTGAAAGTTGAATTGCATGACATTTTACACTCATTAGCGGACTTGGGGAAAATAACATGAATTTTAAAATGAGAAATACACATATGTGATGAAAAGGTATTTGGGTATTTATACCTTTCTTCCACCCTTATCTCTTCTTATCTTTCTCTATCCTCCTCATCATATTTGATTTACATTCACCACATTCCTTTAATAATTTCTAACCACTACTTCTCCTTTGTTTGTTTGTATGTTTTATGAGGAACATCTTGTAATATATTCACGTTGACTGGCAGTTCATGTTTCCTTGGGCCTCTGGAGAGGGTCCTTTGTTGTGTCTGGGTATACGTATATGCATTTACTTGCTTCATAGTTAGGTATAATCTATGCAACTCTGTTAAGACCATCTTTATTGTTGTGACTAATGATAACACTTACACACACCATGGACTACTCTTCTACTTTCACCCAATGATATATGGTAGGATTGTATTAGACATTGGCAATAGGTTAGTGCACTGATGAAGCTTTGGCCTTGTTTGCAAAGGTTTTCCCCACTTTGTGAACTGTAGGGACCCTCATATGGTCACTAAGGACTATAGTATAGGCCACCTATTTATGTAATGTATATCATTATTTTTTTGCAAGAAGCGTACCTCACTAAAATGTTTATTTTTTTTGTTTTAAAATACTTAAAGAAATATAAAAATCACCTCTTAATGATTTTTGGCCTTTAACTCTTATTTCCCTTAACATATCTAAGAATGTGAAAATAAAAAATAAAATATGAGTTGTAGCATGCTAGGTTAGTCTATGTATTAATTTTATGTAGTGCATCATTCTATATGCAATAAATTAGGCTCAATTGTCTCAGCCTAGTACAAAATCAATGTTTAAAGTTCATTTGCTATGAATACTAAAATAAAGGAGAAAATATTTTAAACTTTCATTCCACTCAACCCATTAATAAAGTTATCAAAACAAATTAAATACAAAACAAAATTAATTAAATGACAAGGTGATTGTCAGGTAATCCATACTTATGAGGCTATTGAGTTAGCCCTTAGGAGGATAAAATAAATCTCATAAACTTGGTGTAAAAAATGATAATTTCTACTTAACTTTAATAATTAATAAATAAATTATTAAATAACTATTTAAAATATTCTAAAACAACAAGCTAAATCAAACAAAAATTAAAAGATAATTGCTAGGTAACCTAAGCTTACGAGGTTATTAAGTTTGCCTTATGAAGGGTGAAATAAACCACATAACCTTGGTTTAAAAAAGCCAAATTATTCAACATAAATAATTAGTAATAAATTAATAATAAATTGAAGCTTTCATAATATTTGATATACTTAATTCAAATAGTAAATATATATAAGATTCATAAGGCTTTATGGGTTATAATGGCTAACAAAATCTAATGTGCATATATCCTTTATACTACCCATTCTATTAATGAAGTTTATAGGTTGTATTACATCAAGCTGCGAAATTACATGTCCTAAGGAGGCCTTGGTCCTCATGCCCATTGTGACAACACCATTAATAAATTGATGGAATATAGGTACTAAATTGTAAACTTTACAAAAAAAATCTATTTTTAAAAATTATTTTCAAATGTAGTGTGTCATATTAGAGAAGCAAATGAATTTAAAGTCAAATCTTAGTACTATATCCCATATCAGATTTGTATTCAGATTTGTATCCCCTTCTTAAATTTATATAAGAAATAAAGATTGGACTACCTCATGTTATAGGGCTATATATCCTAAAAGGACTTGGTCCTTCGACTTGTAGTGACAATGGCACGTACCTCACAAGTTAGAGAGAAAGGTATAAAAATTTGCACAAATTCTCCCTCTTTTAGATATCTAAAGCTATCTTGAAGAACCCAATCCATCTCCTTAACTACCCAACTATCAAAACATAAGTAAGGTAGAACCCTCATATTTCCTTAGGTAGTGTTTATTCCATTTCTTTTTCACTCTTTTAAAATTGATTAATCTTATACATAGGAAGCTTAGGATTTTTATGGTAGTAATATCCTCGCTTTAGTATGTCTCCTATTGACCCTACCTCAAGTTTTTTTAATTCAAGTAGAGATCAATAAACCATGTAAACTTATAATCACTTTTGCCATAGTAAGGTGTAGGAGTGAGGATAGACCATTTGTCTCTCAATTATTTACAATAATAGCATAGGTTAGGGACTATATATTTGGGATCTTATAACTTCATGATCAAAATTGTAACTCTAAAATTAAGTTATAATTAACTCACCCTATATGACTAAAGAAAAATATTTGGGTTAATAAATTGAACAATATAAACATGACCTTGTAATTTGAACTCTTAACAAAAATTCGGGTAGTTAGTAAACACTAATTTTAAATACACTTAGGCACTGAATAGGAACATTTCTATAGTCATCCAAGGATAGGGTGTAGCTAGGATAACATTTTTAATTTCTTCATTTTCCACTTTACATTTTTGATGATGTAATATTATGTTTTTGGTTTGGATTATTCGTGGTTATTTTGTTTCATATTTTATGGATTGATGTGTGGGAACTTGCCCTGGAGTGATTAGAATTCTTAGAAAGATATCTTTTGTAGGTTGGCACGTTCTCAATGGGCTAATAAAATGGTAGAATAATCATTGAAATATACTCTTTACTAGGTACCAAAAGGGTTTCTAAGCCCATAGGAATGTGGTCCTAAAGACTAGTTCTAGATAAAAATATAGCTGTTTATTTATAACATGCTAATCTCTATTTTGTGGGGAGTTTATTTAATTTTAGCATGAGAGGCTATGTAGGTTTGTGGGTATTTTAGGCAAGAGGAGAAATATGTGAAGATCGATTAAGACCCCCATACCAATCCATTGATTTATAATTTTAGGCTGAGTTGTAGTTATGATAAACCTTAGCTACCTTTTTTTCTCTTTTCCTGAGGTGTATTGTACAACCCAATTGTAGTTTCAGCCTTTCATTTATTATTTATTCTTTAATAATTTGAGTGTTTACATTGAGAGGGTATTAGAACTACTTTCCTTTCTTAAGTTTCTTTCATGGTTTTGCTTTAGGGTGGCTCAAATAGAATCCTTGCGGTAGGCTATTAAGAATGTACATTTTCTATAGAAGATAAAGTTTTCCTAAGCAAGATAAAATGAGCATAGAGCTTAAAATCAACCAATCTTTTAAAATTAATGCATGACCACTCTTAGTTTAATCTTTTAAAGTATAATTAATATTTCAAACCTAGTTCAGTTCATCTTAGCTACCCGTTAGTGTTGATTAGCCCCACACCTCATGCATAGCCTGGGTCAAGACCATAGATCTTAGTTTTCATCACATAGAGGGATAGTTCACAGTTGTATTAGTATAGTACCATTCATGATCAAGACTAAAGCCCATTCATCTTCTATACCTCCCCACCATTCGTGTATTTATATAAGATGTGAGTGTAGAGATTTAAAATGCTAGGTGGAGTTTTATCTATTACCCCTTTTTGAGTAGGGTGATAAATAAAATTCATGGATGCTTATGTTCTAAGTGGGATCTAAATAATATATTCCCTCGTTATCTTACATTTTCTAGGTCAGGGGCTTTAGTAGTGATGATATAGTTTGTCTCTTATAGATATATGATCAAATGCTGGTGGTATGAGTATATTATTGCATGCCTTATCATTAGGTAAGCTCTCAATTCTTGATAGGCTATAAATCACACTTATCCATGTCACACTGATGATATCCCTTCTATCATCTCTCTTGCATACTTTATGTGTAATAGTTCTTCTGATAATTACCTCCGCTCATACTTACTAGATGATTGCATAATCAAGAAGTGTGTTGCATAGCCCATTGTGTGTATCTCCTTTGGATTAGAAGAACCTAAGAATCCCACTATGTACCAAACTAAGAAGAGAATAAAATAGTATCCCTAATTGAGAGTATACTTAAGTCAAGGACTAAGACATAATTAACCAAAGGGACTTATGATTATGGGTAAATACAATTGCATAAAAAAAAACCAAACTTATGCTAATGCATCAAATGGGGGAAATCATATAGCCATCGAATTATATATATTATTATCCATTAAGATGTGTAAGTGAAAGCCATTATTTTCCATGTTTAAATATATGTATGATTATATTTATTCTTCCATTGGCCTTCTTGTATAGAGTGTAAAGGTCTATAATCATTTTATCATACATGAAAGTGTGATCTAACCATATGCTTTCTATCCCCCGCTTGTACTTTCCCTTTTGGAGACCCATAATAGCATACCATATATGAAATAATTTTGACTAGGTCATTATTCTCAAGTAATATTGCATTCTCTAAATTAAGGGATGGGAATGCTTTAGTAAGCAACACTCACATAGTGGAATCAATCCATCTAGGAAGGGCTTTATGGTTTTTCCCCTTCTCATGTTTTCCATATTAGACTTCTGTGTTTTCTATTCCCTTTTCATTTATTTATTTGTGTGATGAATCAACATTCAAAGCTAGGATGCAAAACTCATTCACTCTTTTGTCCCAAAGTTTTCTAGCTTCTAATTATTTTTGCTCCATTTTAAGCTATAGAGACACAAAATAAATGGTCTACAAAAAAAATAATCATAATAATGTAGCCTCTCATCCATCACTCATAATTTTAGAATTATATCTTTTAACCTTGGATGATAGGCATACATGTCTTTGTACCTTAATGAGCATAATTATGTTCACAAAGGTACATACAATTTGTTTACAAAAGTCCACATTTATAAGATGGAGAAATCTCGTACTGAAACGCTTCAAGTCTTTTAGGGCACTCAATAGCCAACACTAATAGGAGACTATTATTTCTCAATATTAAGAACAAATTAGGGTTTTTTTTTTTATTTAGAACATTAATTGTATAAATAAATGTAGCTCTATACATGTATCTAAGTGTAACCTACAAGCCTTTGCTCCTCTACCAATCATTAAAAACTTGGCTCAACCTCACAACACTTCCAGTCCTCATAATATCCGACATAATAAACTATTATGCTTAGCCCAAGATGTTTTTTTTTAAGTGGTGTGGTCATATCCATCTTTGTTATAGTTTTTAGGTGTCTTTGCCTCTAATTAAATCTTTTAATCAATACATCATGCCAATAGGTTACAAGTTGGAAAAAATTAGACTTCTATGATGGAGGGTCTAACCCTTATAAACATATTAATCAATACATTATCATTATATATAGTTAATGATCTTCAGTTATGATCCTCTATTTTTCTCTTCTAATCTCAAAGAGCAGGCTCAAACATAGTTCTAGTATGTTTAATATGGACTGTTCCAACCTTCACCGAACTTGTCAGACTATTTATCGAGCAATTCATTGCCAATTAGAGAAGTTTTTAGAACTATTCCCATCTCTGAATAAATTGCTTAAATAAGGGGGATATCTCAAGGAGTAATCGTAGAGTTTCTCTTGTAAATCTTTATAAATCCCAAGAATAGATATTGAGTTATTAAAAGGGTTCTTTATAAAAGGGCTTCAATCTAGACTTTTTTGCTCATCCTAGATGCGAGATATATTTTACTCCTATACTAATATAATTGATCATGTGGAAGCATGAATCCTAGCATAAAAGCTCATTAATGTATATCAAAAGTAATTGGATCATCCTACCTGTAAGAACAATAATTCACTAGGAAATAATAAGTTATCTCAATGAAAAATGTTTGAATGATAAGGGAATAATGACCATCCACTCCATCATATTAGCGATAAAAGCCTCAGTTGAAGAATAAGAACAAATAACTCAAAACATACCACACGAATAATATGAATGCCATATGAGATAAAGTAATTATTAATTAGCCCAATTCTATGAAATCAAACTTGACAAATAAAGAGGAAATTGTCACTTTTAATGAATTCATGAATGTACCACTAAAGCATGTAACTAGTTCAAAGAAGAAATTACGAGGTTTATTGATAAGGACATCTAAATAAAGTCATATAAAGCCAACTTACCCATATGAACGTTACTTCCACAAAGGGTGCCAACTCTGAGGTAGAAATAAGGTTGTAAATAATGGTTGGTAAAATAAAACCAATGACTAGTCTAGTTACAAACCAAATAATTCTTCAATATCTTTTTAGAAGAGCAAGTATAAATGAATTCTTGTGTCTATTAGTCAATTGCCTTTGATGGAAAATGAAATAGAGGGTGTTTGAACATTGTATTAAAATATTAAGTTAGAGTTGGCCTACAAGGCCTTCTTTGAAAAGCCTCTGCAAATAGTCTTTGAAGTTAACCATTATATTCCCCACTATAAGTTAAAATTCTTAACTTTGGCAAGGATTGGTGTAGAGTTTGGAAATCAATAGGTTGCGTGATCATTTGTTCTCAAAGAAGATGTACATGACAGTAAACATTTACCTGATTGCACAACAATATGGGGAGGGGTGTTTTGGAGAAGAGGGGGAGATCTGAATTGTTCTTAAAAAAAGAAATATTAAATCTTTAAAATATTTTACTTAAAAAATAAAACATGAAATAATGCAAAAGTCATTATGCAAAATAATTTACCAAACAAAAAACCAAACCAAAGATAAATAAAATTTTTGTGTTTTTCTAGAAAACAAATAATATTTATTTTATTTGCAAATTTTTTAAACCAAAGATTAATAAAAATAAATCACAAAAATTCTTTTGCAATCATATAATCACCGTTAAACCAAAGAGTAATATAAGTAAATCAAAAGCTAAAATAAAGTACATAATATAAAAATTACAAACTAAGATTTATAGTGATTCAGACAACTTGATCTACATCCACTTGTTAGTGGTCCTCCTCTTTAGATATTGCACTAAACAACAACTCTCCTTTAGCCCATAACTACATGGAGAATCCTCTTTTTTTAACTGTGGAGAATCACCTTTATTGAATTAGTAGACTATCTCTCCCTTCACCTTCTCAACTTGACCGTGTTTTTATCACTCCTTTTGCCTCTTCAAATTGGTGGAGATGTCATCTCTCATTTCACCACCACGACCTGATTAAGTTAGTGCTTCCTTCTTTTTCTCCCATGCATGGTGGAGTCATCGCTTCCTCCTTTCACTACAATGCCCATCATATTTACCACTTCCTCTTTTGACTTCTTTGTGTTATGGAGATACTGATGATCTTTGGGCCAAAAATGACTCGTTTTCAAAAGCTCTTTCCCAAGAACTCCACACACATAATCGGAGGACCCAACATGCAGGCTAGAAGAGCAACCATACAAATTCCTTTACATTCTCTTGACTCCCTCAAGGCTCCTCTCTCTTTCTCTCTCTCTCTCTCTCTCTCTCTCTCTCTCTCTCTCTCTCCCTCTCTCTCTTTCTCCCTCTCTCTCTCTCTCAACCTCACCTCCTCTCTTCCTTATGAAGTAGACTCTCAAGTTATCTCTCATATAAAATAAAGATGACTTGACATCCTAAAGATCGTTTCTTAAGAATAATAAAGAGTTTACAAAGAGAGCTCTAAAAATCCTTATTTTTAATTAGCCGCCTTGGATCATATACTATGATAGTTTTATTTGTTCTGTATGATTTTGAATCATCTTATATGATTCATTCAATTGAGACACTGTCCAGTACGTTAAGATAATATATGTGGGCAAATTTTACATTTGTTCATTTGCCACAAAATTTTCTTTATACTATTTCTTTAATAAAATCTACATAGATTATAATTATACCATCCTAAAGAATAGACTAATATTTCACTATTGATTTTAAATGACAAACTTTAATTTACTCTCATAATTAAATATAACATAAGGAATATTTAATTCATCTTGAGGATAAAGAGAATATTTATCTATCATTTTGATTAAGAAACTAAAAAAATGAATTTATTTTTATAATTAAACATCATAAGAAGTATTTAATTCTTACCTAAGGATAAGGGAAATGTTCACTTGTCTTTTTTATCATGAAAATAGATGAATGTTTAAAGCTAGATATGCATCCTCATATTTTTCCTCAACATTAGAAATAATTTAAGACATGGTTTATTATAATTCTGGGTTCTAGACTTCCTGTAATGGAAAGCCACTGTAGTTACTTATATCTCCTAAGAGAATACTCTCAATTAAAGTGAAGATAAAAGTTTTTTAATTCATATAAATTTAAGGAATGGTTTGGGCTATCGAGATTTCAGTATATATATGCTTGAGATTGTAAATTCTTGAGTTGGATTTGAAATTCAGATTTAAACTTTAGATTTTGAATAAAATTGAAAGAGTCTGCAAATACTAAGGGGTGTATACTCTCTAGACTTACGCTATCTTATTGTGAGCTGCTAGCTAACAAGCCTAAGCATAATTAATCACTATATGAATGTAAGATTAAATAGTCTCAGTTGTTGGAATCAAGGAATTATAATTTAAAAAATTATAATCAATACTCTATAATATGCATATGATTGTACAATAAAATGATGCATGAATAATAATGTATAAATAAAAATGTTTATTCATTGAGAATTTCATATTAGAAAGCAGGGTTGAATATGATCATTAATTTGAATATGATTGGACACATTTCAAAAGTATAAAACAAATGTGTCCAAGCTCCACTAACAGTAAGCCAAGATTTCTATTCCTATATGAATATTAATTTGAATATGATCATTTATTGTAGTCATTAATCTCATAACTTCTAGATCTTCTATAAAATTCCAAAAGGTAATAATCTTCAAGAAACAAGACCATTTCCTATTGAAACCTATCAAGTGTATATATAAATAATCATTTTCAAATCATTTATAACTCTTATCACTGTACAACTCAATCTAGCTATATAAGTATAAAAAATATTTATATATACATTTGTCTTTACATTATTTCCTATGTACATTCTAGTTTTACAAAAATATAGAAGAGAGCAAGAAATATAAAAGAATAATGTAAATTCATAATGCTTGTGTAGGTGTATACAAAAAAAGTAAAGCTGCTTAAGTGCCTTCTCCAAATATGTACGGACATAAATGTAAATATGACATTGAGAGTATATAAAGCAAGCTAACACACATGAGTACCCAATAAGAAAGGCACGCCACAAGCAAATAGAACCAAATCACCAGCCCAACCTAGGGTGCTGTTAATTATTCTAGCAAATAATCTAAGTGTGTATATAAGGCTATATGGCTTGGATAGGTCCTATGTTTTACTTTCTGAAGTTATCTATAATTGAATTATTTTTTTTAAGGTTATTTAAGGGCAGTTCAAATTTAAGTTTTTAAAATTTAGAAGTTTTGAATTTCTTTTAAGGGGTGTTTTAATTTTTAAAGTTTTTAGCTTTAGGTTTAAAGAACATAGTGCTCAATAGCTTATAAGTGCTAGAAGCTAATGATTATCAAGTCCTAGCCTCATTTTTGTAAAGCTACCAATCCTTCAAAAATGGGTTAGATAGGTTGCATAGAGTCCTTACAATTTAGTTAATTTTGTTACTCTTTAAAGCATTACAATCCTATACAGCTTTGCCCTCCTAAAAGGAATCAATTATAAGAGTATTAAATCTTCAATTTGAAAGCATTTTATTACATATTTTAATTAATTTAGTTCATTGGTTTCTAATTTATAAAGTTAAAAATTTAATATTTACATCCTGTTAATTCAATAGTGTTGTTGTCATAACAGGCAAGAGAACCAAGGACTCCTTAGAACATATAACCCCATAGTTCAAGGTAGCCAAACCTAAAAACTTCATTGATAGATGCATTTTTTTTTCATTATATTTAATTCATTGGATTATACATTTGCTATTATTTTGTTGATTTTTTAAATTTTCATATATTTGAATTTTTGTATGAATTTTGTTTGAACAATTATTTACTTTTAATTTCTATTAATTTTAGAATTTTAATATTTTACTAAACCTAGATGCAAAGATTTTTTTACTTCTTTTATGCTTGTTTGATTTCAATTTTTCTTTAATTAGTTATAATTTTTAAGTATAGTACATTTTAATGAATTAAATTTGACAAACTGTTGACTTTCTAATTTATAAAAATTTCTAGAGTTTTGTAATATCTTATAAATAATATGCAATTATACTAGAAACATATGTTCATCTAAATATATGCTTCAAGCCAACTAAATTTAGACTCTTCAAAGCCTTCCTAGGTGCCACAATCTATCATCAAAGATAAGTGCATCTATACCTTTCGTTATTTTATTCAAAAGATATAATAATTGGATTTGGGTGAAATATTTGTTGTACTACCCCTTGCATAAACATAAACACAACACATTAAAATGAAATCTAAATAATGTATATATTAGGAGTTTTGAATTTTTGAAGTTATGGGTCAAATCATGGCACATAACTTTGCAAATTCAATTCATCAAAATCTACAGATCATCAATGTCGAAGAAAATTAGGGTTGATAATAAACATCCCAATATAAGCCATCAAAATTTGAGCTCAATTGGACCACTAGTTGATGAGTAATTAAAGAAAGTTAGTTTTTAATCAATTATAAATTGGCCATAATCTAATATCCAAACTCATTAGATTTTTATTTTAAAATAAAATTAGACTCAAGGCAGTTCCAATGAGCCCAAGAATGTTGATTTTAAATAAGAAACAGATTTATGGTGAATTATTGAAGTTTTTTTTAGCATTTTTTACATCATTTTAATGTTTTTCTTAAATTCATCTACCCACCAACGCAATCATTTCCATGAATTTTCAATGATAAAAATGGTGATAGTGGAAATTAAGACATGCAACATGTTCTAAGTGTTAATTAATCATTGTTGGATCATGGATCCATGTAAGATCAGATAAATGACACATATTTATCCATGTCACCCATGCGTAGCTCTGCATTGCATTGGGGAAAAACCCACCAAAGGCAAGGCTCCATTCGATGCGACATGGGCTGTCTGATCGTGATACACATGCGACCAAATGGTCTAGATGGATCCAAAAATTTTGGTTCAATGAACTAAAATTTCAAATGCTCATAACTTCTTATATATTTGTCCAAATTCAATGAAATTTTTAACATAACTTTATTTTACTCTAACCTTACTATCTATAGAGTTTGGGGGCTCCATGCATTGAAATATTAAAGTACTTTTAAATTAACATTTAAGCTCAAATATAAAATTACCTCTAACTAGTGGATGGATTACCTTGATTTTGTGCTCTATGAAATCCTGGAGATGTGATCTAATAATTCCTAGAACCGTCAAAGCTCTAATTTCTACTATTTTAGAAGTTATTTGTGAATAATCCTTTTATCTCTCTTTCCCTTTTTTTTTTTCTTTAATAAGGTAAATCTTGAACTGAAAAAAAGGCTGGGGGAGGTAATGGGGGAGCTTAGGAAGTTTCTATGGAGATAGGGAATTTAAATTATTAATCCCTACTTCAAAATTATTTGGGGTATTTAAAGGAGAGAGAAATTTGAATAGAGGGATAGGATATTAGTAGCTAAGCACTGGCAATCCACTGTTTTAGTTATGGACTAACTGATTGTTTGGAAGGGAAGGTTTTAGTATGTTTGAGCTCATTGGGACATGTGTTCAACTAGTTATGGGTGAATCAATAATTTGTGAGAGGTTTTTTTTTCTTTTCATTTTAAGGAATCTTACAACATCGTAAGCCCATCTAGAATGAGGTGGCTAGGACAACCAATTTGGGCTAGAAAATCTTGGGCCCAAGAAATTAAGTTTTGGAGGGCTTGATTTAACCCTATTAGTTGACACAAATCAAACCATGAGTTTGGCATACTGGGTCATATAAAACTTACTATAGTACCTTATACAATTTAGTTTTATAAGGAAAGAGATTAAGTTCAAGAAAACCTTTTTTGGTGCACTTGGTTGAACTAATTAGCTTAACCAAGTGGGTCCGTTGACTGAAAGCTTTTTAGGAGATTCGTGTTGATCTCATAGACTAACTCCTATCATTTGGTTAAGTGGTTTAGTCAAAATTTTAAGTTTTAAATATTTCAAATGTGTAAGGTGTGTTTTGGTCAATTATGGTTGACTTGATCAACTAGGTTTAACCAGAGCTCAATGCTAGGTCTAATTCCTTTCAAATGTCATTTTGAACTTGTTGGAGGTGGTTTCATATAATGGAGAAGTTATTTTGTTCAATTTTTATATTTATGGGCTTAAGAGGCCCATTGGTCAACTAGGGTGACCAAAGGTTGGATCGATCCATAGGTGTGAGCCTACATTTTTGTAAAGTTTCTCAAATAAATTTCCCATTGGAACAATCATTTCCATGAGATTTTCAATGATTAGAAAGGTGGTGGTAGTGATCAGGATAAGCGACATGTTCTGATTGGAAACTAATCCATATTAGATTATGGATCAGGCTGTCTAATTTTCACCGGATAAGACGGATGGCCTATATTTGTCCATATTGCCCATACATTATTCTACGTAGTGCGGGTTCAAAATCTATCATAGATATGGATCCATCCAATAGTGCTTGGGCAGTCTAATCGCAATAGACATGGGATCAAACAGTCCAGATGGATAAAAAAATAATAGTTCAAATTGAACTAAAATTTCAAATGCTCATAACTTCTTGTACTTGTCCAAATTCAATGAAATTAGAAACATAGTTTTATTATACTCTAATCTTCAAATCCATAGAGTTTGGGGCTCCATGTATTAAAATATTAAAATATTCTTCAAATGCAAAGTTACCTCTAACTAGTGGATGAATTTGCTTGATTTTGAACTCTATGAACTATTGGAGATGACCTCCATAACTTCTTAGAAGACTTCAAATTCTAATTTCCACTAGATCAGAAGTAGTTTATGAATTATTCCTTTTTCTCCCTTTCTTTGTCTCTCTCTCTATCTCTCTCTCTCTTTGTTCAACTAGGGAAATCTTTAATTGAAGAAGTCCAAGGGAGCCTATGGTAGAGCTTAGGAAGTTATATGGAGAAAGGAAATTCAAATGATCTATCCCCACTTTAGAAAACTTGGGCATTGTTATAAGAGACAAATATTTCAATGGAGGGCAAGGATCTTACCACATAAACACTAGCCAACCACAATTTCAATTATGGATTAAGAAATTTTATGCAAGGGAAAGTTCTAGAGTGTTTGAGCTCTTTGGGATAGGTGTCCAACTAGTTATTAGAAAACTAATAAATAGAGAGAGGTTATTTAAAGGAATCTTGCCACATCAATAGCCCATGTGGCATGAGGTGGCTAGGGCATTTGAAATTAATATTTTAGAACCCAATTCAAGTGGGTATAATAACTAATTTTGGTTGGGTAATCAAAAGGCCCAAGAAATTGAGTTTTAAAAGTCTTGGTTCAACTTAATTTGTTGACCCAGATAAATTGTGGGTTAGTCTTACTAGGTCATGTGCTTAGGGGCATATGGGAGCTACTACAGTAGTTTATACAATTTAATTTCACAAGGGTAGATATTTAATTTAATAAAAGCCCTTCTAATGTACTTGGTTCAACCTAATTGCTAAACCAGGTGGGCCTAAGGGCTGAAAGTTTTTTATGAGATTAATGTTGACCTCATTTACTTTCCTAAGGCATTTGGTTCAATGGTTTGGTTAAATTTATGATTTTTGAAATTATGATGTGTATAAGATGTGGTTTTGTTAACCATGGTTGACATGGTCAACTAGGTTTGACAAGGGGTCAATGCTAGGACAAACTTATTCCAAATATTATTTTAGACTTATTAGAGGTCATCCCATACAATGGAGAGATCATTTGATTCAATATCTATATTTTAGGGCTTAAGGGGACTTTTGGTCAACAGGGTTGAGATGAATAATTAGGGTTGACTATAGGTTGGAATTAGGTCCAATGCATTACAAAGGTGATTTTAAGTTTATTGGAGTTAGTCCCAATATTTGGTGGGATCTGCGTGCATGCACTGTAGTTTAAAAGGGTAAAATGATATTTTTGTCAACTTAGGTTGACTTGGTCAACCAGGTTGACCAAGGCTTCAGGATTGGTTCAATGCATTCTAAATAATATTTGGGATATGCTGGAGGAGGTTTTAAGATTTAGTTTGACAAAGCAATATTAAAGTTTAGGAGAAATTTAATTTTTAGAAGGTTTTAGAGTTTTTGGGTTTTCAAGGTTTTACTGTCAATAATTTTCCACCAAAAGTTCAATATTGGCTCAATGCATCTTGCTCAATCTAATGATGATGTTCAATGGGTTTGGGGAAGCTTCTAATGTCAATTCATATAATATGTCATGCCTAGTGGTATTTGCTATAGAATTCAAAGTTTTGCAGCCTATGAAATACTTTTAGTTTAAGGTGTTAAAGGTATTAGAATTCCTCCAAAATGAGGTGGTTGACCCTAGAGACAAGCCTAATCAATTTGTAACTAGTTGATCATAAATCTAAGAACATTTGGGTTTGTTTAAGTGTGATTGAAAGCTTGTCCAAAAAAATGTTATAGACTTTAGGGGGTTTGGGTTGGTTTTGAGCACTAGACTTTGAGATTTGAGGTTTGCATTAGGTTTGGTTAGTTGATTTGGATTAGGTATGATTTGTTCATTGATTTGGAGGAGTTTTAAGTTTGGAATGATCATATAATTGATAATCAGTGATGACTTTTAATGATTGAACATGTGATCATATGAATAGTACTAGTGACTATCAACTAATGAATTTTAAGTCTGATTTTTGCTTAAGATTTAAATTGATCAATAAAGGTCAATGATTGAAGGGGTTTTTGGTTTTGCTATTATCATATCACCCAAATTCATTTTGTGACTATCATGTAACTGATGAGATGATCAAATGATAATCAAGGGTGAATATAAAGTGATGATTTTATAGGTCAATGATCAAATCACTATGCCAAAGCATAGTGATGACATTGATTTAACTTTGGAAGGTTAGTTTAATTATTTGTATGAATATATTGACTGTTTGATGTAAGGAATTGACCTCACTAAAAAAATGAGGTCAGTAGTACTATATGATCTTTAATTATGATTAATCCTTATTCAAATACATAATCTTTAGAATTAAATTAGGCAACATAATTAACCTTAGAATTTACTTGGTGAAGCTGTTTTACATAAATATTTTATTTTTATTACACTATTAATTAAGGCACTTTTAATATCTATTCGATAAAACATGAAATATCTAAAAAAAGTAAAGTTTAATGAAACTCTTATGTCCTTTAACCTTACTACATGGGTAAAAGACTCCTCAAAGTCAGTTCCCTCTACTTGAATATACACCTTATCTACTAACATAGCCTTGTTTTTTACTATTAATCCGTAGTCATTTAATTTATTTTAAAAACCCACTTGTTACCCACCACACTTTGATTATCACGTCTACTAACCAACTCCCACAAATCATTTCATATTAATTGTTAAGCTCTTTTTGCATGAAAAAATTATAAAATTCAACACTTAAAGCTGGATCTACACTAATGGATTCTACCATTAAAATAAATGTAGTTTGGCTAACCTTTTCCTAAAAGTTTTCCTAGTTATAACCTCTACAGATGGATCTCCTAAGACGAGCTCTCTAGGGTGACTAGATAAGTACCTCCATTCTCTAGGAAATGGATTATAAGGTTTTACTCTACTTTCTAGATCAACAGCCTCTACTCCATAGATTATATCAACTTCCTCATCATCATCTATCCTTGTTTCATTAATTCTATCTAATGCATAAAATTATATGGGTAAAATTTTCTATAATTAAGTTTATTTATTGAAATTCCTATAGGCTTGTCCTAGTAAGGGATAATCTAATAAAATAGCTTCATCTAATTAGAATAATTTTTTTCTAAGTGAGACTTTCTATAATGAAGCACAAAGAATTTGTAATGAAACTCATGCATATGAGATAGATTTGGTGTCCTAACATTAAGTAGTTCATAAGAATTTTTATTGATCTAGGATCTTAAGTTTACACAGTCCAGCACATAGTAAACAGTCTTAACTAACTCTACCAAAAAATATTTTAGTATTATATATTCACTTGATATTTCAATTGAAACCTCTATTAAAGTTATATTCTTTCTTTCAGCTACTCCATTTTGATGTGGGGTTCTATAGGCTAAGAAATTATACTTTATTTTTTACTCTTGATAGAATAGTTAAAACTTATCATTTTTGACCTCACATGCATGGTAACTATGAATTAATCAAATTGAACATTTAATCTTTCTTTGAATATAATTTAAAAACTTTATAAATTAATCAAAAGAGACACTTTTAGTTTCCAAAAGTGTTACCAAGATAAATATAGAATAATCATTCATAATAACAAATCCAAATGATTTACCTCTTAAGTATGCTATGCTAATAATTCCAAATAAGTCCATATGAAGAATTTTTAAAGGTCTTGTGGCAACTATATCCATGATAGAGTGAGAAGATGACTTTATTTGTTTTCCTAGTTAGTATGCATAACAGAGATGATCTTTGGAGAATTCTAATTTTAGAATGGCTTTAATAAAGTCAAGTTGTGTGATTTTCATAAGTGTTTTCAGGTTAACTTGACATAACCTTTTACGCCATATCTGCAACTCATAGGAAGTAGTTTTCAAATAAGAAATATCACATGATTGGTCAAAATAGTTCAATCATGCATAAAAACACTATTAATTTGCATTCCTACTAAAATAATATTTTTCCATTAAATATGATAAAGCATTTAATGGAAAGATATTTCATGTTAATGCATTTGTTACAAAGTTGGCTAATTATTAGCTAATATTATTTAAAACCTTAACTTAACATTTTTAATAGAAAAAAATATTAATTTTACCAATTATATCTACACCCACTACCTTTCTGGCATTGTTGTCTCCAAAAGCAATCAAACCTCCACTCCTAGCCTCTAGCATAATGAACTACTTTAGATCTCCAGTCATATGCCTTGAGCAGTCGCTATCTAGGTACAACATGCTCTCACTGTACCTCTTGTGAGAACTTACCTACAAAATAATCAAAGGTTAAGTTTGGGAATCCAAGTGACCTTGGGTCCCATCTTATGCTTGAATTTATGAATGCAATTTTTTGATGTGATTCTTTGAGCCTCCAAATCATGTATTATATGTTATAGTGTTTAAGTGCATGTAATGTGTCCTAGTATGCGACTTGAATAATCCCTAATCCACTAATCTAAATGGTGAATGAGGTATCCTTATTGAAAAGTGTTGCAAATCTATTTTCATGGATTATGATTTTGATGTTAGCAAACACTCTTGTTTCTTTATGATTCCCTTAACTACTAACTTTTCAGGACCACAAGATCGGATGACAATCGGAACCAGCTCAAGATTGGGTAGACTAGGTCCGAGTCAGTTTGTAATTTTCTTCTTCCCTTTCTTGAGTCAATTATAATCTTTGAAGTATTCTGATGTTAAGTAACCCTACACACACACACACTTAAGTGATTTTTTTGTCTGAATTAGAATTTTTGTTTTTACTCACATTGTCTAAGATGATATTATTATTTTCCTGGACGATCGGGTTCAAAATAGAAATCCTAATCAGGATATCTTACTAAGCCAGCCGTCATTAGCCGATCGCCCTGGACGACACTTGTATCGGCCAGGACGATAGCTTCAAAATAGAAAGAATCAACTGCCATGATCTATTTAGGCATTCTTTATTTTTGGACATCGGTCAGGACGATCGTGTATCAGCCTGGACAATATGATACAATTATGCCTAAATTAATCTTGCATTTAAGGGAAGCAATTAAGGATAATTGATACGATCACATCGTCCTGGACGATCAGTTCAAAAAACCTTAATTGCTCCTGGACGATCGATATCAGACAGCTCAAATTCCAGGCGATGGTTTAGACGATCAGGATCGGCCAGCTCAAATTCTCGGTGATGCTCTGGACGATTTTCCTCTGATTTAAACTAATCATCCGAGATGATCGTTTGATCATCCCGAACGATCAAGCTATTTTGGAATTATCCAGAACTCCTTTGAGAGCAATTGTCTGGCCGATAGTATGTGATTTGAACTAATCGTACAGGGCAATTTATTATCATCCTTGACGATAGGAACACCTTTCTTCTATTTGTCCCAGATCGTCCCGGCTGATTAGGCTTAAATTGCATTGATCGTACAGGACGATATACCTATCATCCTAGATGATAATGTCAGCAACTTATAATTAATGAGCTATTTTGAAGCTCTCCTATTTAAGAGCTATTGTTCAACATTTTGAACAATCTTTTGCTGTTATCTTGACCTGAGAAAGCCTAGAGGAGATAGAGAGAGGATCATGTGAGGGGAGCTTATGAGGGAGATTCACAAGGGTTGCTTCAAGAATTATTCCACTTCTTCTTCCACTAGAGTCTCTTGTCCTTGGAAGGGTTAGGAGAGGTAAGCCTCAGTGATCGATCAAGGTTCTCTACCTGCTTCAGGAGGAAGCAAAAAGAATTGGGTTCTCTTCCTTGCCGTGGGTGGAAGAAAGGAGGATTTTTAAGGGCTTCTTCACCTTACTATGGGAGCAAAAGGAAAGTCACTTTGTTAGTGCAATACTCGGAGGGCGCCTCCAGGAAGTGGACGTAGGTCGAGTTGACCGAACCACTGTAAACCCTTGTGTTCTTTTTACTGCTTCTGCATTTGATTTTTTCGCACTTATTTTCTATGGTGATTTTGGTTTTAGTTTTATTGTACTTTTGTCAAAAGATTTTTTAAAATACCAATTCACCCCCCCCCCTCTTGGTTAGCCTTGGGCCAGTTCATAAGGGCCTAACATCCCTAATGAACTTTCAAGTGGTATCGGAGCAGCATTCATAAAAACTGAGTTTGAAAACTTTTTGAATTTTTATCCATGGCTAACTTTGGAAATCATAATACAACGAAAGGATATTCTATTACTCGACCACCCTTATTTGACAATCTAAATTTTGATTTTTAGAAAACTCGCATGTCTTCTTTTTTACAATCAACTGATTATCGCATGTGGATGCTTATTAATGAAGGATATTCTCCACCTTCTCGTGAACCTAATGGAATTAAAACTGAAATGCCTTTTATTGAATGGAATTTTGATGAAAGGGATTTAGCTCAACTTAATGCGAAGTGTTTAAACTATTTTTTCTGTGCTTTAAAGTCTGAAGATTATATACGTGTTTCTACTTGCTCTACTGGTAAAGATATTTGGGATAGGTTGTGCATTACTTATGAAGGAACCAATGAAGTTAAGCAGTCTCATTTGAATATTCTCTTGCATGATTGCGAACTTTTTTGTTTGAAACCTTCTAAATCAATTTCTGATATGTATTCCAGGTTTACTCAGATTGTAACTTCTTTGTATGCCTTAATAAGAGAATTTTCAAATTATGAAAAAGTGAACAAAATTTTGAGATGCTTACCTTCCTCTTCTGATGCTAAAATCACTGCAATCACTGAATCTAAATAAATACCTATTCAATTGACAACTTACTTGGCTCACTCATTGCTTACGAGCAAGGAGTGAATCAAAGAAATTTGGATGCAGGTGAGAAATGAAAGGAGAAAACTATGGCATTAAAGGCCAACGACACGAACTCCGACTCTTTCGGGTCTGAAAGTGATGAATTTGCCTTGATCACAAGGCAATTCAAAAGCTTTCTAAGAAAGAAACATAAGTATCATCAAAAGTGGAACAAAGGCAAGGGAAACAAAAATTTTAGGACTTCTAATGACATTGTTTGTTTTGAATGCAGAAAACCTGGACATTTGAAAGCTGATTTCCATACACTTAAGTCTCACTCAAGCAAAGAAATGGGTGAGGAGAAACACAAGTTTAGGAAGGACAAAAAGAAATTTCAAAAGGCATTCTGGGTGGACTTTGCATCCGATTCATCTGAGACTGAACCTGAAGATGAGACAACAAACATGTGCTTAATGGCAGACGATCATCTTGATCAAGAAGAGGTATATGAACTATCCTATGACCAACTCCTTGAAGTTTTTGAAAAAATTCATGCATCATATAGAAAACTTAAGAAAACTCATGCTAGTTTGAAATTGGAGTTTTTAAATTTACAAAAAGAGCATGGAATTTTGATTAAAGATCATTCAATAATTGATTCAAATCATATGGCTCTACTTGATGAATTTGATGATTTAAATAAAAAGTATTTTGAATTAATTGAAGAGCATGATTCATTGAAAGTTTCACATACCTTATTTGAATCTGATTTTAAAAAATCTAAAGAGATAGAGTATAATTTGAGAATTAATAATGATGCTTCAAAAGATACTAACTTGAGGATTAAAAATGAATTGGATACACTTAAGAGAAATTGGATGACACCTACACTTGATCAAAAGCCAAAACCTAGGAAGAGGCATTACTACCCAAACCATTTAAGAAACCCTTTTCCTGGAGTTAGATGCTTTTCATGTGGCATGCTAGGACACATCTAACACACTTTCACTATTCACCATAGTACACATTGGGTGTAGAGATCAAAATTGCATGATTCACAGCATAGCATACATGTATTGCATTCTACTTTTCATAAGAAGGGACCAAAACCTGCTAGGGTTCCTAAATCTAACATTTGATGATTTTGTAGATGAGCTCTCATAAAAGGCCTCGTGAGAGTATGTGTTACCTGGACAACGGATGATCTCGACATATGACTGGTGATGCCAATCAATTCATTTTGGTGGAGACCAGGATAGGAGGCAAGGTTACTCTTGGAGACAACACCACCAGGAAGGTGGTAGGCACATGTATAATTGGTAATTCCAAGAACCTTATGATTAAAAATATTTTGCTTGTAGATGGATTAAAATACAACTTGCTCAGCATTAGTCAGCTTTGCGACAAGGGCTTCATCATATAATTCTTTGTAAATTCATGAATTATAAGTTTAAATAATAACATTGTTTTGTAGGAAAAGCAAATAAACAAATGTGTACAAGCTTGATCTAAATAATATTGAATGCGCTGCATCTTTTTGCTTAAAAATAGTTGTTGATGATTCATGGTTGTGGCACAAAAGATTATGTCATGCTAGTATGAAAACCCTTAGGAGAGTGACTGAAAAAGACCTAGTTTGAGGTGTCCCCAAACTGAGATTTTTTAAAGATCACCTTTTTTATGCCTGCTAATTAGGAAAGAAAGTCCACTCAACTTTTCACCCCATTAAAAACATTAGCACCTCTAGACCCTTAGAAGTCCTTCACATGAATTCTTTTGGACCCATTAGCACTGCCAGCTTGGGAGGAAAAGTCTATGGTTTTGTAATTGTCGATGACTACTCGAGGTTCACTTGGACTAGATTTCTTTCACACAAAAATGAGTCTTTTAAGGAGTTTAGAACATTTTTACTTGCATTCAGAAAAAGCTAGGTTGTGAGATCTTAACCATCAATAGTGACCATGGGGAAGAGTTTAAAAATAAAAGATTTGGAGATTTTTGTGAGGACAAGGTGATTAGCCACAACTTCTCAGCTCTTAGGACCCCTCAGCAAAACGGGGTAGATGAAAGGAAGAATCGAACCTTAGTGGAAGCCACTAGAGCCATGCTTGCTGAGTATTCACTTCCAAAATACTTTTGGGCTGAAGCGGTTAACACAATTTATTATGTGTTGAATAGGGTGAATGTTAGAGCCAAACTAGGTAAGACATCCTATGAGATCCTTAAGGTAGGACACCCAATCTTTCCCACCTTCATGTCTTTTGTTGTAAGGTTTTCGTTCACAACAATGGGAAGTCTCACTTAGGAAAATTGGAACCAAAATATGATGAAGGAGTATTCTTGGAATATTCTAGTGTTGGGAATTATTTTAGGGTGTTTAATAAGAGGACTTTGATGGTGGAAGAGACTACACATGTAGTGTTAGATGAGTCTGATCCTAAAAAGCCTGGAGTTGATGATGATGATGATGTTGGAGAGATTACCACTAGAGTAGAAAAATTGGAGAAGGGAGTAGAACACCAAAACACTGAAGGAGTAGGAGATGTTACCCAAGGAGTAGAAAATATAGATCTTGAGGAAAGGGTTGGACCTTCACACACGTTTCCTAGAGATTGGAGATACTCTACAAGTCACCCTAAAGATTTGATCTTAGGAGAACCTTTAATGAAGTTAGGACTAGACATGGACTTAGGAAGGAGGTGAACCACACTGCCTTTATCTCAATGACTGAACCCACCAACATAAACCATGCCCTTTCTGATGAGTTTTGGATTTTAGCCATGTAGGAGTAGTTGAACCAATTTGTTAGGAATGATGTTTGGGAGCTTATAGAAAGACATAAGGAACAAAGTGTAGTTGGAACCAAATGGGTCTTTAAGAACAAGGTGAATGATTATGGAGTGGTGGTTAAGAATAAAGCAAGATTAATGGCTAAGGGGTATAACCAAATAGAAGGGATTGATTTTGAGGAAACTTTTGCCCCTGTAGCTAGATTGGAAGCCATTAGAGTTCTATTAGCCTTTGCTTGTTATAAATGATTTAAGCTTTTTCAAATGGATGTTAAGAGTGCCTTTTTAAATGGGAAAATAAAAGAAGATGTGTTTGTAGAACAACCCCAAAGTTTTGAGAGTTCCAAATTTCCAAATCAAGTTTTTAAATTAAAAAAGGCCTTATATGGTTTAAAGAAGGCACTCAGAGCTTGGTATGAGAGGCTTAGCACATTCTTACTATAAAGGGAGTTTGTTAAGGGGAGCGTAGACACCACCCTTTTTCTTAGGAAAGTTGGAGATGATTTGCTCATTATTCAGATTTATGTGGATGACATACTTTTTGGATCTTCTAATAAGAAACTTTGTGATGAATTTTCTAAAACAATGAGTAGAGAATTTGAGATGAGTATGATATGAGAGTTGTCCTACTTTTTGAGGTTCAGCATAAAATAATTAGATGATGGAACCTTTCTGAATCAATCAAAATACATAAAGGATATTTTGAAAAGTATGAGATGGATAAAGACAAGCAAATTAATACTCCCATGACTTCTAGTGTTCCGTTGGATAAGGACCCAAGTGGTAAGTCTGTTGATCAGAAGAAGTATAAAGGCATGATTGGATCTTTACTTTACTTGACTGTTAGCCGACATGATATAATATTTAGCGTTTGTCTTTGTGCTTGATTTCAAGCTGACCCTAAGGAATCCCCCTAATTGCAGTTAAGAGAATTCTTAGATACCTTTTAGGGACCCAAAGCTTAGGAATTTGGTATCCTAGGCACAACACTTCTTTTGAGATTATTGGATTTTCTGATTCTAATTTTGCAGGATGTAAGGTGGATAGAAAAAGAACTTATGGAACTTGCTAATTCGTAGGACAGTCTTTGGTCTCATGGTCTAGTAGAAAGTAAAACTTTGTTTCACTTTCTACTGCTAAAGCTGAGTACATTGCTTTAGGAAGTTGTGTGGCCCAAGTCCTTTGGTTAAAACAGCATGTATTGGATTTAGGATTACCTGTAGGCACCATCTCAATTTTCTGTGACAACACTAGTGCCATTGTATCTCTAAGAATCCTATCCAAAAGTACATTGACATTAGACATCATTTTATTATAGACCATGTGATAAAGGGGGACATTGAGTTACACAATGTGACAACTGAGAATCAACTGGTTGACATATTTACTAAACCACTGGCTGTCGACACTTTCAGCTCTTTAAGGACTAGATTGGGTGTGATTGACGTAAATGCATGAACTTGATTTTTTTCTTTTCTTTTTTTTCTTTCTTCTTCTTTTCTTCTTTTAATGCTTTATTTTTTTGTTAGTTTTTTTGTTTGTTGTTTTGCTTTTTATGCTTTATTTTTTTCTTAAATTTATTTTTTTTTAAATCATCACTGAAATGATATCGTTTGCCTTATTCTTGCTTTTAAAAATTTGTAGTCAATATTTTACATTTCTTAATCTATTAAAGGGTAAGAATATACCGTTGATTGTGTATCTTTCTCTAACATATTTTAGTGGAAAAGTTTTCTTTTCTAACCAGTAGTTTATCTCAAATTAATAAATGGAGTATTCAATTAAGATATTTTCTAACCTTGCTATAGCAAATCTATCATGTATTTATAATGATCAAAGTCTTTTTATCACATCAAGAATTCCTCGTTACCCTTGTCATTGCATTTATTCATACGATTATTGATTCTATTTTGTGGATTGTTCTTCTCTATATTAGAGAGTGAGTTTTTCTTCTCTAATATATAGAAGATATACTCACAACTAAGATTATTTAAGAGTTTTTGAAAGAGAATGTAGATTGCAAAAATGAAAAAAAAAATTGGCCAATGATACCAAAAATAAAAGATGCGCAATGATGCAAAAAAAAAACACAAAGTGTATCAAAAATCAAAAGAAGCACAAAGCGCCATTCAAATTGACAAGAGGCATAAAATGAGCCCACCAAAATCAAGCTCCCCTCTCTTTTCAAAACTTTTAAAACTTAGATGATTTCATGTACCACTTGATAAAATCAAAGGCTTGATTTCGACTTTTTGTGATTGTGACATATTTACTTTGATACATTATTGTATAAGTTATTTTTTTTTGAAACCAAGTGGTGAATGGATCCTTTTTTTCATATTCAATTTAATTTTTGAGTTAGGTCATTGATTTTAAAAGATAATTTTATCCTGAAAGATGTTCGAGCTTGGGGTTTACATGATCGGATATTCTATTATTTTTTTGGATTTTTGATATTGTTAAATCATTAACTTACAAATTTTTAAAATCAATCACATGAAAGACTACATTATGTTCATGCCTTGGTTAAAAAAAAAATAGGGTTTGTTTACTTTATTTTTTAGTTTCGTCCTCCTTCTTAAGATGTCAAAAGGGGGACTAATATGTTTGTGTTTGTACTGTTTTATTCTGAAAATTTGAACTACTATTTTGGATTGTCTAAGTGTTTGCCATCATAAAAAGGGGGAGATTGTTGTAAATATGTTTTCATGGATTATGATTTTTATGTTAGCAAACACTCTTGTTTCTCTACGTCTGCCTTGGCTACTAACTTTTTAGGACCACAAGATCGGACGACAATTGGAACCAGCTCAAGATTAGGTAGACTAGGTCTGAGTCAGTCTGTAATTTTCTTCTTCTCTTTCTTGAGTCAATTGTAATCTTTAAAGTGTTATGATGCTAAGTAACCCTAAACACACATACTTAAGTGATTTTTCTTTCTGGCTTAGAATTTTTTTTTACTCACATCGTCACGGATGATTTTATTATTGTCCTGGATGATCTGGTTCAAAATAGAAACCCTAATCAGGACTTCTTGTTAAGGCAGACGTCATTACCAGATCATCCTAGACGACACTTGTATCGGCCAGGACGATAGCCTTAAAACAGAAAGAATTAGCTGCCATGGTCTATTTAGGCATTCTTTATTTTTGGATATTGGCCAGGAAGATCGTGTATTGGCCTAGACAATATGATACAATTATGCCTAAATTAATCTGGCATTTAAGGCAATCAATTAAGGATGATTGTTACGATCACATCGTCCTGGACGATTGCAAAATCGGTCGGGATGATCAGTTAAAAAAATCTTAATTGCTCCTGGACTATCGATATCGGACAGCTCAAATTCTAGGTGATGGTCAGGACGATCCGGATCGGCCAGCTCAAATTTTGGGTGATGCTCTGGATGATTTTCCTTTGATTTGAACTAATCATTTGAGAAGATCATGAGATCATCCTGAACGATCAAGCTATTTTGGAATCGTCCAGAAGTCCTTTTAGAGCGATTGTCTCAGAACTCCTTTCAGAGCAATTGTCTGGCCAATAGTCGATTAATTTGAACTAATCGTACATGACGATTTATTATCGTCCTAGATGATAGGAACACCTTTCTTCTATTCATCCCAGATCGTCCCGGCTGATTAGGCTTAAATTGCACTAATCGTACAGGACGATATACATATCACACTGGATGATAATGTCGGCAACTTGCAATTAATGAGCTATTTTGAAGCTCTTCTATTTAAGAGCTATTGTTCAACATTTTAAACAATCTTTTACTGTTGTCTTGACCTGAGAAAGCCTAGAGGAGAGAGAGAGAGAGAGAGAGAGAGAGGATCTTATGAGGGGGAGCTTGTGAGGGAGATTCACAAGGGTTGCTCCAAGCATTGTTCCACTTCTTCTTCCGCTAGAGTCTCTTGCCCTTGGAAGGGTTTGGAGAGGTAAGCTTCAGCGATCGATCAAGGTTCTCTGCCTACTTCAGGAGGAAGCAAAAGGAGTTAGGTTCTCTTCCTTGCTGGGGGTGGCAAAAAGGAGAATTTTGTAAGGGCTTCTCAGCCTTGCTGTGGGAGCAAAAGGAGAGTCACTTTGGTAGTGCAATACTCAGAGGGCGCCTCTGGGGAGTGGACTTAGGTCGAGTTGACCGAACCACTATAAACCCTTGTGTTCTTTTTACTACTTCCGTATTTAATTTTTTCGCACTTATTTTATGTGGGGATTTTGGTTTGAGTTTTGTTGTGCTTTGGTTAAAGGATTTTTTAAAATACCAATTCACCCCCCCCCCCCTCTTGGTTAGACTTTGGCCAGTTTATAAGGGCCTAACATTCCAAATGAACTTTCAAGAAGAATGATATATATTGTGTTATAAGCTCTGGCTTTATTATGTGTGTAGGCTCGGGTGAATTTTCTTATAGTGCTATCATTTACTTTTTTAAATACTAATAAGCATTTTTATACATTCCTACTTCAACTTTTAATGCCTATTCATTGCTATATAATTCTAATGCTAGCTCTTTAAATTTATTAAATGCTACCTCAAGCTTAATATGATTTTTATTCAACGCATCATGATATTTGTATAATTAAATATGAAGTTTATTTAATGAATCATACTCTTCCATTAATGATTCTTATTCCTTATCTAATGTAATGTGATTATTTCTAAAGCTTGAATAATTATTTGCTAAATTTATATGCTCTTCTTTTAAATTTAAAAATTATCTTTCCAAATGCAAATGCTTATTTTTTATCTATCTATAGGAAACATGCATCTGTTAAGATAAAAGAATAATCTAGCTTATGATAGCTCATATACCTCATCATATTCATAGTCCCAAAATCTATCTTTAGACATTAAGCAAAGGTTTGTTACCTCATCTTCTGGTTCATATTCTAATGATTTTGATTGTGAGTTTGCCTAGAATGCTTTTTATTGATTTATCATCACCCATATCCTTACTTGTGTGGCTATTAATGTAAATGCAATTTTATCTAACATGTGCTCGATTCCTGTACTAAAAATGAACCATAAAAAACCTTGTTATATTTTATAATTTTACCTTTTTTCTTGTTGAAATGGTTCTTGTGTTTCTATTTAATGAATCTCTTAAATTGATGTGTCCTTAACGTAATGTCTTCACTTCCATCAGCTCCTCAATCACCACTTTTAGTGTCGTCATCTCTTAGTTCCATGGTTCTTTCTTTCATCTCCTAGTATTTATTTGCCTTTGGCTCACATTTTTCTTCTAGAAAACTAGAGAGCCCAAAAGATATTGGTATTCTTGCATAACTTCCTTCCTTAAATAACCACTAGTAGGGCTCTGTAATAGACTAAAATAAGTTTACTCACCTTGATCATTTATATGAAATTTTATTCTCCTTTTAGATTGAATTCAATAAATCATTTTCACACATTCATCATAAATTTCCTATGCCTCATCAATTCTCTCCTATAATGATGGTTGAACTATCATCCGGGAGATGGTCTCTATATCTATATCAAATAAGCACATTACTTCTAATTTTAACTTTTCCATTTCTTGAATAAGAGTTTCATGGGAAGTGATCTAGAAAAATTCTCTCCAAATGAACTTCTTGCTTAAAGCATCAACTACCATGTTAGCCTTAACACACTAATAAATAATTTTGAAATCAAAGTCCTTAACCAACTCAAACCATTTCTTCCTCCTTATATTTGATTTTTTTTATTAAAGATGTTCTTCAAGCTCTGATGGTCTGTATAGATTTCACACTTCACCCTATATAAGTAATGTCTCCAAAATTTTAATGAAATCATAATCTCTTTCAACATCAAATAATGAATATGATAATTTTTCTTATGTGACTTCAACTAACATGAGTATATGATAACACTTTCCCATTTTACTATTAAACACACCCAATCCTCTCCAAGAAATAGCTAGTCTAATAAATTGAACATTTTCATCATCATATATGATGACATAACCCATACTATCATCTACATAGTTGTAGAATAATTAAGATTCTATCCATCAATTGCTTTACCTTGATCTAAGAATTTATTCTTTTAATAATTTCATATATGACATACATGTACAATTCAACTTATTGAACATAAGGACATGGACATAGATGATATGAGTTTAAATACCTAACCTCTTAACACTTATCTACTAAGCATTCTTATAGCTCTGGTTATAATTTAATCTTCCAAACCACCACTTTGATACCATTAACATATTTTCAAAACACAACCCATTACAACCTATTACACAGAGAAGTGACATATCATGTAAAGGTTATAATAGTAGGCTTATGATTTTTTAAAATCTAGTGTGGAAGATATCCTTATTTACTTTACACTATTTCTCAATAAAAAATATAGCCATTCTATAATCATCCCATATACGTTGGTTGAATATCTAAACTTGTTGAAGAAATTTTTGAAACAAGTATATATATATATATATATATATATATATCAAATAAGATTTCAATTTTAATTCATCAATGCATAAATATTTCATGACTAATAAGAGAATATAGATATTTATTGAAGATACCTAACCCAAAAGTCAAATCTAATAAATATCCTCAATTAACACAATTTACTTAATAGGGGCTTTACCTTTTCCTTCAAAACATACATAATAAATAAGGTGAGGGAGCCACTTGCTCTATAGGTCATCTACTACTTCTAAAGATTTCATTATAATTATATAATAAATAACTTATATGATTCAATAATATAAAATTATTATATCATATTTATAAATCATCATGGCCACACTGACTGCCAAGAAGTAAGAAGAACCCTTTCAGGGGGTATATAGACAGAGTGATATTTATAGGTAGAAGGGAAGCTCCTCCTGTGATGTGTAAAGCTCAAGCATATAACTTTTTCAAGTACTATACATTGATGACAGGCATAGGGTGAACACTATTTGCATCAATAAGTAGGTAAGCACCACCTTCATAGACTTTCTCTATGACAAAGGGGAACATCCCAAATAGGCTCAAACTTATCACTTCATTGATAGCACAAAATGATAAGCTTACATAAGATAAGAACTAAGTCACCAACCTAAAAAACACGAGGTCGAACAAGGTGATAATGTGACCGGGCCATACGAGCCTAGTATAATTTGAGGTTCTGATGGGCTTGTAGACAAAGCTCTTCTTAACCATCAAGTTCTTCCAACCATAGTCAATTATTATCCTCATTATAAAGATCAAGACTAACTGCCACACACAACAAGGGGAGCTCAACCTCAAGTGGGAGAACTACTTCAACCCCAAAGGCTAAAGTATATGTTGTAGACTGAGTAAGAGTATGGTATATAGTCCTATAGAATCATAATGCTTCAGGTAACTTGTCATGCCATTCTTGCTTATTTTCCACAAGAAATTTTCTTATCAGTTATATGAGAGTTTTTTTGAATGTCTACGTCAAGCCATTCACTTTAGGGTAAAAAATCTAAGAGTATCACCAATTAATGTTATGGCGGCGGGAAAATCTAGTAATCATGGTGCTTCTAAATGACTGACTGTTATCAAAAAATTATACACCACGAAACACCAAAGTGGTAGATAATATGATCGTGTAAGAAGAACATCACATCCTCTAATTTAACTTCTTAAATGGGATAGCTTTAGCCCTTTTAGAGAAGTAATCAATGGAAACTAAAATAAACATATTATCCTTAGAGGAGGGAGGGTCTATAGGACCTACTACATTTGTGGCCCAACCTTTAAATGAAAAATTCAACATAGTAGGGTGCTACGAATTAGGAGGTTGATGAATCACCGTACCATGAATCTAGCACTTGTGGCACTTACTAGTATTATCCATACAATTATTGATCATAATCGGCCAATAGTAACCAAGGAGTCTAGTTCTACCTTCTATCTTTAGTCCGAACTGATGGGCACCATAAATCCCTTTATGTATATCACCCATGACCTTACAAGCCTCCTTATTGTTAAGGCAACGCAGTCACATTAGGTCAAAAGAACATTGATACAGAATGTTATTTAAATAAATAAATGAAAATGCTCTCTCTAATTTGACCAATAAGAGATCGATCATCTAGAAGCCTACCATGCTTCAAATATTCAATAAAGGGGACTCTCCAATATGACTCTTCCTCAATAGCAAACACTATGAGGGTTTGATTGGGAGAAGAAAAGTCTGTAGTGAACATGGCAAGACAAGTCTCCAAAAATCTTTACCCACATAATCTTCATATGAATTGCTAACTCAACTCCTAAAATTAGAGCTTCATACTCAGCTTCATTATTAGTATAAGGTTCTAAAATATTATAAGCTTATTGGAGAGTGTGGCCTTCAGGGATATAGAAATAAAGCCCAAACCTACCCTAACTATGGGAGTTTTGTTTGGATATAAAGATTCAGTGAATGATGCATCATTAAAGTAGAACTCCCAATTAGGAGACTCCTATTCATCAACACTTATGATTAGTTCATCAGGTAAATTAGTATTGAGTGGGGAATCCACGGGGATTGAGTGCACATTAAGAAAGTCAGCTAGAGCCTATCCTTTGATGGCCCACTGAGGAACAAAAGTAATATAAAACTATAATAGGATCATAGACTAGTATGTTAAATGACCTGAGAGGGTTAGATGAGTTATCAAATACTACAAGGGGTTGAATGAAGAAATCAAGTTAACCTTGTATAAAAGTATGTAATGTCTAATCTTCTACACCGAAAAAATTAAAGCCAAATATGGCTTCTCCATCACTGGTATTTTAGATCTGTAGGTATCTACAATCTGTTAAGGGAATACTAGTCATTTTTCTTGCCCTTATCTTTTTATTGAGCTAAAAGTGCACCCAAGGATTCATCTAGGACCATAGTGTAAAGAATTAATGGCCTTCCTAGGATGAGTGTAGCTAAAATAAGGGGGTTCATTAAGTTGCACTTTATACTCTCAAAGGCCTCCTGATAATGTTTACCCCAATGAAAATGAGCATCCTTCTTTATGAGGGTAGTGAAGGGATGACATCTACCAGAAATATTGGAGGTAAATCTCTACAAGAACGCGAGTTTTCCTTAGATAGACCTCAACTGGGTGAGGCTCTTAGGAGGTTTCAAGTCCACTATGGCCTTAATCATAGAAAGATCAATCTTAGTGCCATGGTAGCAAACTATAAACCTCTTGAACTTTCCTGCACTAACACCAAATGCGCATTTCAAAGGATTCACCTTTAAATCATACTTATGGAGGCGTTCAAAAATGATTCGTACATCTCCAAGGTGATCTCCATTGACCTCACTTTTGACCACTAGATCACCCACATATCATTCAACTTGCTCATGTATCATCACATCAAAGATAATAATTATAACACGTTGATAGGTAGCCCTGACATTCTTGAGACCGAAGGGCATCACCTTGTAACAAAATACATCTATAGGTGTGCAAAATGTAGTGAACTTCTCATCTTCATGGGCCTTCTTTATCTGATTATAATAGGATGAACCATCCCTGAAGGAGAATATGCTATGGGATGAAACGATATCTACCATAAGCTTGGTGATAAGATTATGCTAATATTTTTAATGCATAGTGTATTTAGCAACCTCATCTTAGTGTACAACCAACAGCATCAACATTTTCAAATGTAATAACATTGGCTTCACTTGAATATGGCTTCAAAATAAGAATATTCCTTTAAGAATATAAACTTGATTATGAAACATATATTTCATTGAAAATGATATCCAAATTGAATCATCATCATAAACAACAAACATCAAGCAGTATATAACAATATATTCATATTTTTTATGTTTCCTTATACATTCTCTTCTAATTATACCTTGACTTGATCATGTCACATATATTAAGGACAAGTGTAGGACCTACACTCATTTTGATTCTCCTTATAAATCCACTTCTACTTATATCTCTATCTAATCATCTCATATATGTTTAAGGCATATGAAGGGGTACATGAACATATATATATATATATATATATATATATATGTAAGAGCCATATTGCTTCACTTATTTTGCACATGAACTTCCAAAAAATACCTCATATTCCCCACCATTCTTCACCTTTCATAACACATTTCAAATACATAATTATGATAATAATAAAATTTTCAATATAAATCAGCAACACAAAAACATTAATATTTTACCATATACAACACTATAGGAAAATCGTCTATTACCGGCTGAATTTTTCGATAGAAATTGATCATTTTTCAGCTTTTTTTAAATTTACCAATGTTTTTTTGGCGAAAAAAAATCAGTCGGTAAAACAACGTAGGAAAATAAATTTTGACTACTTTTTCTGGTTGAAATTAATTTCGATAGAATTAAGCTGCTGAAAAATTCTGTCGGTAATGGGTGATTTTCCTGTAGTGCAACAAACAACATCAACATACAATCATAGCTTAACTTAGTACTACCCTATTCTCTTAAGCAATTATGTCAATTGACCAAGTCTAGTACTAATTGTGCTAAATGAATTAAAATTTACGGGTTTTATAAGAATATCAGCCAGTTTATTTTTTGTATCCATGTGGTATAATTCTATATTACCCTTTGCAACATAATTCCTAATGAAGTGTTGTCTAATATCAATGTATTTAGTACTAGATTATTGAAAATGATTTTTTGAAATGTAGATTGCACAAATATTATCACACATATTAGGGATCATTCCTACAAGTAGTTCTAAGTCAAGGATATATTTCTTCAACCGTATGATTTGGGCAAAATAACTTCCTAAAGTTATATACTTTATTTAACTGTGGATAGGGTTACAAAATTTTATTTTATACTATAATAGGAAACTAAAGACTATCCTAAGAATTGGCATGTTCTAAATGTAACTTTTTTGTCTACTCTACTCCCAATAAAATTTGAATATGAATATCTTTCAAGTTCAACAGTGCAACTATTTATAGGAAACCAAATGCCATAGTTATTTAACTTTATATTAGATATCAGAGGATTCTTTTAACAAAAAATCATGAGAGATTCCTTAGGATCAACTTAAAACCTTGCATCTTAATAAAAACTAAACATGATGCTTACATACTAGCAGTTAGGTAGAGTAGTGATCAAATAACCCTTTTATAATTCTCTTGGTTAATAGAGTTTTCAACTATATCCTTATCTAACTGGGTGTTCACGCTCATTAATGTTTCAATATAAATGTATTTAAGATTTTTGTAATATACTTTGTTTGACTAAGATATGTACAATATTCTCTTAATTTCATACTAAACCTAAGAAAGTAATTCAACTCACCCATCTTGCTCATTTCAAATTCTTTACTCATAATTATAGAAAACTCTTTAAATATATTTTTATTTGTGGATCCAAAGAGTAAATCATCTGAAAGTTTGTTAGGGATGTTAAGCCCTTAAGAACTAGCTTGAGGCTAACTAAGAGGGGGGGGGGGGTCAATTGGTATTTTAAAAAATTTCCTTTAGGTAAATCACAAAAATCATAAACCAAAATCACCACAGAAATTAGAGTGCAAAAATAAATAAACGCGAAAGAAAAACAAAGAAAGATCACACCAAATTTATAGTGGTTCGGTCAATCCTTGACCTACGTCAACTCCTCGGAGGCACCCTCCGAGTATTGCACTAACTAGGTGTCTCTCCTTTAGCTCCAACAGCTAGGCGGAGAAGCCTTTATAATAGACTCCTTTTCACCAACCCCGGTGTGGCAGAGAACCGACTCCTTTTGCTTCATCCTGAAGTGGGCAGAGAACCCGGACCTTTTGCTGAAGTAGACCACCCAAGAACCTCCTAACGATGAAGGATGAAGAATGGAGACAATGACTTGGAACCTTGCTTGAAGCAACCTTTATGATCCCTCTCACAAACTCCCCCTCACAAGTTCCTCTCTCTCTCTCTCTCTCTCTCTCTCTCTCTATCTATCTTTCTCTCTCTCTCTCTCTCTCTCTCTCCCTCTCTCCCCCACCTCTTCGAAGGCTCTCTCAGGTCAAGACAGCACTCAAGGTCTTAAGCATGAGAAAATTTGGGTCATTTAAATAGAATTTTAAGAATCGACTTTATCGTCCAGGATGATAGGAATTTCATCATGGCTGATCAGTACAAAATAAGCTTGATCAGCCAGGATAATTTGGGATGATCAAAAGAAAATTGGTTTCATTGTCCAGGCTAATACAATATCATCCTGGCCGATTAGTTCAAATTCGAGTACAATCATTTCGAACATTTCCCAGAATAGATGTTGGCCAATGTCAATCATCAAGGACATCATCCTGGATGATTCTATGATCAGCCCGGCTGATGTGATCATATCGATCAGCCTTAATTGCTTTTTATAATTGCCAGATTAATTTAGGCATAATTATGCTGTATCATCTAGGTTGATATGGAGATCATCCTGGTCGATATTTTAAAATAAAGAATACCTAAATTGATCATGGTGGCTAATTCTTTCTGATTTGAGCTTATCATCCTAGCTGATATAAGTATCATTTAAGATGATTTGCTTAATGCCGCTGCTTAACCAGGAAGCTCTAATTAGGGTTTCTATTTTCAGTTGAATCATCCTGGCCGATATGAATATCATCCAGGCCGATGTACTCAAAATAGAAAACTTAGAAAACCCCTTAAGTGTGTTTGTGCAAGGTTACTTAGCATCAGGAACCACTTTTACAATTGACTCAAGAAAGTAAAAAATACAGACTTGACTCAATCTAAATCTAACCGATCTTTAGCTGGCTTGAGTTGCATTCGATCTTGTTGTCCTGAGAAATTAGTAGGCAAAGCAGTCATACAAAAACATGAATATTTTCTATCATCAAAAGTATAATCAATAATCTCATATTCATAATAATCTCCCCTTTTTTTATGATGGCAAACACAAATAAGGAATTCCAAGTAGTCATGGTAGTTCAATAAAAAACTGTGTGACAAAAAAAGCATTTCACTAAGTTTCAAAATTCAAATTACAAGATACATCAACCTACTCCCCCTTTTGACATCACAAAAAGGAGGGAAACATAACAAAACACAAATTAAAAAAATAACATAAACTAAAACAAAACATAAGAAAAACAAACTACAAAAAAAAGAAACTAAAACTAAAAAAATGTGGGACCCTGATCATCAGAAGGAGGTGGTGGTGGTGGTGGCTGCTGAAAGTAACTGGAGAGCGTAGCAAACTGTGTCCCAAACCAGGCCATGTCCTTGTCGTGCTGCTGTTACTGATGTGTAACATAGGCATCGAAACGGGTCTCAAACTGATCAAATCTCTCCACCAACTGATCCAGCTGAGAGTGCTGGCGGAGAGGAACAGGTTCAGGAACAGGAGTGGGAGCAAAAGCCTCCTCCTCCTCTGCCCCTTGAGCTTCCCCATCCCGTGGGTGGAGTCGTGTACTGTGAAGGGCATTGAAAGAATTGTTTGAGTAGACGGGTGGCTGAAGGTCGGGAGGAGCAGAATATTGAAGCTGATATTTATATTCTAGAACATAGGCAATGAGGTGTCCTAGAGCAAGATTGGGCTTTCTTCTATGACCTGGATCTCAAATGGTAGTCAAATGCTCGGGTCTGTGGCATTGAATTCTCTATGGGCCGGAACGTAAAGGGTAGTAAGTAAAAGAAGTGGAGTGATATGGACTCGGTCCCCGACTTTTGGAATAACAGAAGTGCAAAGGACATGCTAGATTATCCTAGCATCTTTGAGTAAATAGATAGTCTCTCCAATATGAAAGTGTGTGTTGGTGTGGCAAAGAAAGTGATTTGCAGTGGATCAGTCAAAGTCAGGATCAAAGACAAGGGTATGCACCTTATCCCCAGTGGTGGATAGCTACAACAGTTCAGCACAGTCCAGATATGTGATCTTGACAGGACGTCGATTCGCATAAGAGGTTAGAGTAGTGTAGGAAGATTTTATGTGAAGGTTTGCGTAAAATTCAAAAAGAAATTTAGAACTAAAAGGGACTGCGAGGGTGAGAATAAAGCAAAGAGTGGTGTGAGTGAAAATATCCAGTACTGGATAGGAGAGATAGGCTGGATTGATTGTTTGAGAGAGAGTAATGCTGCACTCTTTGTAATGATGATAGGCAGCCTGATCGTCTGCCTCCCAAAAATGAGGATACAACGTACTCCTCGAGGAGCTGCGAGACATCTGATAAGCACGCTTTTCACTAGCCATAAGCAAATAGGAAGTAAACAAGTGAGGAGATGAAGATTGAAGTGAGGAAAAATGGGTGGAAGGCTCTGAATTTAAAGGATCAGCCAGATTGTCCAGGCCGATTGCAAGATCGTCTAGGATGATCTGGTATAATTATTGTGAACAATCTGATTGGTCAAAAAGGCAGTCTGATCATTCAGGCCGATCAAACATCGGCCGGGATGATTATATATAGATGATCGTCCCGAGGACTTAGGCCGGATGACCGTTGAAAAAGCATATCGTCCAGGCTAATTATGTGGATCGTATAGGACAATCCTTAATAATGGATCATACTGGTTGAATTTAAAATATTTTAAATCATGTGCCACATGTATCGTCCAGGATGAATAGTGGATCATCTAGGATGATTGTCCAAAAATGGATCATCCCGTGATATTTTAAAGATTTTAAACGTACTGACACGTGTATCATCCAGGACAAAGATGTGTATCAGATGGGATGATAACTAGTAAATGCATCATCTAGGATGAAAAAAAGGTATCGGCCAGGACGATCAAGATGATTGTAGCAGAGGTCGATCATATCATCCAGGATGATAAAGGATCGTCCAAGATGATTAGAGCAGAAAAGTTAGAATATTCAGCAGATGGAGTTTTTTGAAGCACGAAAAGCCGATCGTCCAGGATGATAAAAAAATCAATCAGGACGATGTGAAAAAAAATTCAAATCAACGGAGGGATGGAGATGATCTGAGAATGCCCAAAAACAACAAGATCAACAAAAAAATAATAACGATAAAATAAAAGACAAAAAGTTTTTTTTTTAAATCAAGGCATGAATATGATATAGTCTCCATGTTATTGATTTTAAAAATTTGTAAGTTAATGAGCTAACAACTTCAGAAAATCTAAAAGGTGGTAAAATATCCGATCATGTTAACCCTAAGCTCGGACTTCTTTTAGGGCAAAATCTTCTTTTGAAATCAAAAGGCCTAACTCAGAAAAAATATTTGGATAAGAAAAACAGATTCGATCAAGATTTGGATTAAAAAAAGTATTTTATAAAATAAGATATCAAAGTAGTTTGTTAAATCGCAAAATTTGAAATCAAGTCCTTGAAAATCTCAATTGATATATAAAATATTGTAAGTTTTAAGAGTTGGAAGAAAGGAAGATAGCTTGCTTTTTGATGGGCTCATTTTATGCCTCTTGTCCATTGAATGGAGCACTTTGCACATCTTTTGATTTTTGATACACTTTGTATATATCTTTTTTTTCAATTTGGCGTCATTGCGTATCTTTTATTTTTGGCATCATTGGCCACACTTTTTTTTCATTATTTTTGCAAGTTAGATTTCTTTCCAAAAACTCTTAAATATTTATAGTTATGAGTATATCTTCCAGATATTAGAGAAGAAAAACTCACTCTCTAATATAGGGAAGAACAATCCACAAAGCAAAATAAAAAATCATGAGAGAGATGCATTGATAGGATAACGAGAAATCTTGAAGTAACATAAAAACTTTGACTATTATGGTATAAGCTAGATTACTGTAGCAAGGTAGAAAAGATCTCAATTGCAAAATTTAGTTGTTAATTTGAGATAGACTTTTGGTTAGAAAATAAATTTTTACCACCAAAATAGGTTAGAGAAAGATAAACAATCAATGGTGTTTTTACCCTTTAACAGATCAAGAGATGTAAAATGTTAACTACAAATTTTCAAAATTAATAAACAAGGCATAAGATATCAATTCAGTGATGATTTGAAAAGGAAAAATAAAGCAAGGCATATGGAAAATAAAAGTGCCAAAACCAAAACAAAAAATAACTATAAAAAAAATAAATAAATAATAAAAAACTAGAAAAAAATACAGCAACATAATCAGCAGATAAAACATCAGTAGAAATCAAGTTCATGCATTAATGTCAATCACACCTAATCTGGTCCTTAAATTACTGAAAGTGTTGAAGGCAAGTGGTTTAGTAAAAATGTCAGCCAGTTGATTCTCAGTCACCACATAATGTAACTCAATGTCTCCCTTAGTCACATGGTCTCTAATAAAGTGATACCTACTATCAATATGCTTAGTCCTTGAATGTTAGATAAGATTCTTAAAAATACATATTGCACTGGTGTTGCCACAAAGAATTGAGATGGTGCCTACAGGTAATCCTAAATATAGTACTTGATATTTTAGCCAAAGGACTTGGGCCACACAACTTCCTAAAGCAATGTACTCAGCTTCAGCAGTGGAAAGAGCAACAGAGTTTTGCTTTCTACTGGACCAGGAGACTAAATATTGTCCTATGAATTGGAAAGTTCTAGAAGTACTTTTTCTATCCACCTTATATCCTACAAAATCAAAATAAAAAAATCTAATAATCTCAAAAGAAGTGTTGTGCCTAGGGTACCATATTCCTAGGTTTTGTGTCCCTAAATGATATCTAAGAATTCTCTTAACTACAATCAGGTGGGATTCCTTAGGGTTTGCTTGAAATCTAGCACAAAGAAAAATAGTAAACATTATATCAGGTCGGCTACCAGTCAGATAAAGTAAAGATCCAATCATCCCTCTATACTTCTTCTGATCAACTGATTTTCCATTTGGGTCCTTGTCTAATTGAATTCCTGAGGTCATGGGAGTATTAGTTGGCTTGAATTTGTCCATTTCATATTTCTTCAAGATGTCCTTTATGTACTTTATTTTTCTAAAAAAAGTTCCATCATCTAATTGTCTAATGCTAAACCCCAAAAAGTAGGACAATTCTCCCATCATACTCATCTCAAACTCCTTACTCATTGTTTTTAGAAAAATCATCACATAACTTTTTATCAAAAGATCCAAAAAAATATATCATCAACATAGATCTAAACAATGAGTAAATCATCTCCTACTTTCCTCAGGAGAAGGGTGGTGTCTACACTCCCCTTAACAACCTCCCTTTCTAGTAAGAATGTGTTAAGCCTCTCATACCAAGATCTAGGTTCCTTCTTCAATCTATATAAGGCCTTCTTTAATTTGAAAACATGATTTGGAAATTAGGAACTCTAAAAAGCTGAGAGTTGATCTACAAACACATCCTCTTTTATATCCCCGTTTAAAAAGGCACTCTTAACTTCTATTTGGAAAAGCTTAAATCCCTTATAACAGGCAAAGGCTAATAGCACTTTAATGGCTTCCAATCTAGCTACAAGGGTTAAAGTCTCTCAAAATCTATCCCTTCTATTTGGTTATACCCCTTAGCCACTAATCTTACCTTATTCTTAACCACCACTCTAGAATCATTCACCTTATTCTTAAAGACCCACTTGGTTCCAACTACACTTTACCCCTTAGGTCTTTCTACAAGCTCCCAAACATCATTTCTAATAAATTGTTTCAACTCCTCCTGCATGGATAAGATCCAAAACTCATCAATAAGTGCTTGGTTTATATTGGTGGGTTCAGTCATTGAGATAAAGACAGAGTAGTTCACTTCCTTCCTAAGTCTATGTCTAGTCCTCACTCCATCAGAAGGGTCTCCTAAAATCAGATCTTTAGGTTAACTCAAAGAGTATCTCTAATCTATAGGCAAAGTGTATAAAGGTTCAACCCTTTCACCCAGATCTACATTTTCTACTCCTTGGGTAACCTCTCCTACTCCTTCAGTGTTCTGGTTCTCTACCCTCTTTTCTAAATTTTCTACTCCAGTGGCAATCTCTCCAACATCATCATCATCCTCAACTCTAGGCATTCTAGGATCAGACTCATCAAACACTACATGTGTAGTCTCTTCCACCACCAAACTCCTCTTATTAAACACCCTAAGAGACTTCCCAATACTAAAATATCCTAAGAACACTTCATCAGATTTGGGTCAAATTTTCCTAAGTGAGACTTTCTATTTTTTTGAATGAAAACCTTACAACCAAAGACATGAAGGTGGGAAAGATTGGGTGTCCTACCCTTAAGGATCTCATAGGATGTCTTATCTAATTTGGCTCTAACATTCACCCTATTCAACACATAACAAATTTTGTTAACCACTTCAGCCCAAAAGTATTTTGGAAGTGAATACTAAGCAAGCATGGCTCTAACAGCTTCCACTAAGGTCCAATTATTCCTTTCAACTACCCCGTTCTGCTGAGTGGTCCTAGGAGCTGAGAAGTTGTGGCCTTGAGTAGTCATCAACAATCATAAAACAATAGACTTTCCCTTTTAGGATGGCAAAGCTAACAGGTCCAAACAAATCCATGTGAAGGACTTCTAAAGGTCTACCGGTGCTAATGTCCTTAATGGAGTGAAAAGTGGGCTAGATTTGCTTTCCTAATTGGCAGGCATCACAAAGGCAGGCATCACTAGGTATTTTTGGGTCACTTTTCTATGGATTTTCATACTGGCATGACATAATCTCCTGTGTCACAATCATGAATCATCAATAGCAGTTTTTAAGCAGATGAAGTAGCACATTCAATGTTATTTAAATCAAGCATGTAAATGTTGTTTATCCGCTTTCCCTGCAAAATAGAGTTATTATTTAAGCTCATAATGCATGAATTTGCCAAAAAATTTATGATGAAGCCCTTCTCGCAAAGTTGATTGATGTTGAGAAAGTTATGTTTCAGTCCATCTATAAGCAAAACATTTTCAATCTGAAGATTCTTGGAATTACCAATTATACCTTCTCCTATCACCTTCCTGGTGGTTTTGTCTCCAAGAGTCACCTTGCCTCATGTCCTGGTCTCCAGCACTATGAATTGATTGGCATTTCCAATCATATTTTGAGAGCATCTACTGTCCAGGTACCACATGCTCTCACAAGAGCTTTTGTGAGAGCTTTCCTACAAAATTATCAAATGTCAGATTTAGGAACCCAAACATGTTTGGGTTCCTTCTTATGGAAAGTAGAATGCAATGCATGTTGTGGATCATATAACTTGTGTCTCCAGACCCAATGTGAGCTATGGTGAATGGTGCAAGTGTGTGCTATGTGTCCTAGCATGCCACATGAAAAACATCTAACTCCAGGAAAAGGATGAACTAATCTATGGTGATGCTTTTTATGAAATGCATAAAATGAAGATTTTTTTATTTTAAAGGTTTTTAAATGTTCTAATTTATTATATTCTTTTTCTAACACAGAATGAGACAATTTTAAAGAATCATGAGAATCAGATAACTCATAATGTTTTTTTTTTAATGCATCAAACTCATCATGTAAAGCCATGTGATTTGAATCAATTGTTGAATGATCTTTGAGAAGAATTTCATACTCTTTTTGTAAATTAAAAAATTCCAATTTCAAGCTAGCATAAGTTTTCTTAAGTTTCCTATATGATGCAAGTATTTTTTCAAAAACTTCAAGGAGTTGCTCATAGGTTAGTTCACATACCTCTTCTTAGTTACTTTGACCAAGATTATTGGCTGTCATTAAGCACAAGTTTATTGTCTCCTCCTCAGATTCATTTTCAAAGGAATTTGATGCAGAATCTGCCTAGAATGCCTTTTGGAATCTCTTCTTGCTCTTATCCTTTTTGAGGTTTGGTTTCTCCTCACCCTTCTCCTTACTTGGGTTTACCTTAAGCATAGGAAAATCAGCTTTAACGTGCCGAGGCTTCCAGTATTCAAAGAAAATTATATAATTAAAATTCTTAAAATTTTTGCTACCCTTACCTTTATTCCACTTTTGATGATCCTTGTGCTTCTTCCTTAGAAAGCTCTTAAATTGCCTTGTGATTAAAGCAACATCATCACTTTCAGACCCGGAAGAGTCAGTATTCAAATCTTTCGCCTTTAGTGCCACCGTTTTCTCCTTCTTCCTTTCACATGCATCAAGATTTCTTTGGTTCACCCCTTGCTGATAAGCAATGAGTGAACCAAAAAAGTTATCGATTGAATATGTATTTAAATCTTTAGATTCAGATATTGCAGTAATTTTTGCATCAAAAGAGGAAGGCAAACATCTTAAAATTTTGTTTACTTTTTCATAGATAGAAAGTTCTATTCTTAATGCATGTAATGAAGTAACAATCTGAGTAAACCTTGTATACATTTCAGAAATCGATTCAGAAGGTTTCATACAAAAAAGTTTGTAATCATGCAAGAGAATGTTCAAACGGGATTGCTTGACTTCATTAGTACCTTCATAGGTGATACATAATTTATCCCATATTTCTTTACCTGTAATGCAAGTGGAAACATGCAGTAATCTTTCAATTTTAAAGCACAGAAAAAAAAGTTCAAACATTTTGCATTTAATTGTGCTAAATCCTTATCATCTAGAGTTCATTCAGTAAAAGGAAGTGCAACAGTAATACCATTCAATTTTCTAGTTGGAGTTGTATAACCATCCTTAAAAAGCATCCACATGCGATAATCAATTGATTGTAAAAACATAAACATATGAGTTTTCCAAAAATCAAAAGGGATATTATCAAATAAAGGTAGTCAGGTAATGGAATATCCTTCCACAGTAATGGATCAAAATTCAAAAAGTTTTCAAACTTAGTTTTTATGAATCCCGCTCTATTATCACTTAAAAGTTCGTTAGGGATGTTAAGCCCATAAGAACTAGCCAGAGGCTAACCAAGAGTGGGGGGTGAATTGGTATTTAAAAAAAATTCCTTTTGGAAAAGCACAAAAATTATAAACCAAAATCACCACAGAAATCAGAGTGCAAAATTAAATAAACACAGAAGCAAAACAAAGAAAGATCACATCAGATTTATAGTGGTTCGGTCAATCCTTGACCTACGTCCACTCCTCGGAGGCACCCTCTGAGTATTGCACTAATTAAGTGTCTCTCCTTTAGCTCCCACTGCTAGGCGTAGAAGCCTTCTCCTTTTCACCAACCCCGGTGTGGCAGAAAACCGACTCCTTTAGCTTCCTCCTAAAGCGGACAGAGAACCCAGACCTTTTGTAGAAGTAGACCTCCCAAGAACCTCCCAACGATGAAGGACAAAGAACAGAGACAATGACTTGGAACCTTGCTCGGAGCAAACTTTGTGATCCCTCTCACAAACTCCCCCTCACAAGTTCCTCTCTCTCTCTCTCTCCCCCCTCCGAAGGCTCTCTCAGGTCAATATAGTAGCACCGAAAGTCTTAAGCATGAGAAAATTTGGGTCCTTTAAATAGACTTTTAAGAACTAACTTTATCATCAAGGATGATAGGAATATCGTCCTGGCCGATCAGTATGAAATAAGCTCAATCAGCCGGGATGATTTTGGAGGATTAGAAGACAATTGGTTACATCATCCAGGCCGATACAATATCGTCCTGGCCGATTAGTTCAAATTCGAGTACAATCATCTTGAACATCATCCGAAATAGATGCTGGCCGATGTCAATCGTCTAGGACATTATCCCGGATGATTCTACGATCAGCCCGGCCGATGTCATCATATCAATCAGCCTTAATTACTTTCCATAATTGCTAGATTAATTTAGGCATAATTATATTGCTTTGTCTAGGCCGATATGGAGATCATCATGGCCGATATTTTAAAATAAAGAATACCTAAATTGATCAAGGCGGCTGATTCTTTCTAATTTGAGCCTATCAACCTAGCCGATATAAGTATCGTCCAGGACGATTTTCTTAATGACGACTGCTTAACCAGGATGCCCTAATGAGGGTTTCTGTTTTTCGTTGAATTGTCCTAGCCAATATAAACATCGTCCAAGCTGATGTACTCAAAACAGAAAAACTCAGAAAACCCCTCATGTGTGTGTGTGCAAGATTACTTAGCATCAAGAACCACTTTTATGATTGACTCAAGAAAGGAAAAAATATAGACTTGACTCAACCTAAATCTACCCGATCTTGAGCTGGCTTGAGTGCATTCAATCTTATGGTCCTGAAAAATTAGTAGGCAAAGCAGTCGTAGAAAAATATGAATGTTTATTATCATCAAAAGTCTAATCCATAATCTCAGGTTCGAAACATCAACAACATAAATTTATATTATGAGTATGTTGTCTCTAAATTTCTTAAGAAATAAGGTTGTGTTTACACTACCCTTAAAAAATGAATATTCTAAAATAAAGTTTCTCAACCCATTAGACTATGCCCTAAGTGCTTATTTTAACTCATACAATACTTTCTTAAATATGTAAACATGATTTTCAAATGAAAAATTCTCAAAGCCAAGGGGTTGTTCTATGTACTCATCTTCTTTTATAACACTATTTAAAATGGAACTTTTGATGTCCATTTAATGCAACATAAAACCTTTAAAATATGTAAATGCTAATAAAACTCTAATGACTTTTAATATAACTACCGGAGTAAAAGTTTCATTAAAATTAATACTCTTTACTTTATTATACCCCTTAGCTAATAACCTTGATTTATTTTTTACTACTAACCTTCAACCTATTCTTATAACCCATTTAATGCCAACTACACTTTGATCGGTTGGTCTTCTATTCAATTCACATGCATTATTTCTAGTGAACTTATTATGTTCTTCTTATATGGAAACTATCTAGAATTCATCTCTTTAATCTTGATCTACACTAGAGAATTTAATCTTAGAAATAAATGTTGTATTTCTAACCTCTTTCCTAAGACATTGCTTAGTCCTTAAACCAGTAAATAGATCTCCTAAGATAGTCTCCCTAGTATGACTATAATAGTACCACCATTCTATACACAAAAGATATTGGGGTTTTTCTCTATTTTCTAGGTCAATAATTTTTAATCCATAGATAATCTCAATCTCAACATGATCATATATCCAAATCTCAATAGATCTATTTGGCTCATCAAAAGCTATGAGGGTGAATTCCTCTATATTTAAGTATCTTTTTTTTTTAAATTATATAGGCTTTACCTACTGAGAAATAATGTAATAAAATAGCTTAATGAGCATTAGAATCAATCTTTCTTAAATGAGATTTACCATTAATAAGCACAAATCATTTGCTACCAAAAATATATAGATGCAACAAATTTGGTGTCCAACCATTTAGTAGTTCATAGGGTTTCTTATTTAGCTTTGCAATAATATTCAGTCAATTCAACAAATAGTAAGTAGTATTCACTACGTCTATAAAATATTTAGGTTGGCTATTTCTCCCAACATTGCCCAAGCTACCAAAAATAAGGTTCAATTCTTACATTCAACAATGACATTTTATTTTGGTGTCCTAGGGGCTACAAAATTATAATTTATTCTAAATTCCATATAGAATAATTAAAATTTTGTATTTTTAAATTCTCTACCATGATTACTTCAAATTATAGAAATTAAGTATTGTAACTTTCTCTTAATTAAAGTAGAGAAGGTCTTAATTCATCAAAATACTCACTATTATGCGTTAAAAATCATACAAATATATATCTTGAGTAGTCATCAATAATTACAAATTTAAATGAGTTTTAACTGGACCAAGTTGTACAAATAGATCCAATAAGTCAATAGGATGGACTTATAATGGTCTAGTGGTTACCATATCTTTGATTGAATGAAAAGATGAACTAGTATGCTTTTCTATTTGATAAGCATCACCTAAATGCTTTTTAGTGAATTCTAATTTTGGGATGCTTGCAACAAGATCCAAATAAGTTATCTTCATAAGTCTATTCATGCTAGCATGACATAGTTTCCAATTCCATAGTCAATACTCATCTAAAACAGTTTTCAAGAAACAAATAATATCAAATGCATCAAAGTAATTCAAGTTAAGCATGTAAACAATATTTATTCTTTCTCCTTCCAAATCAATTTTTCATTTAAATCAATTAAGCATTAATTAGAAAGATACCTAATATCAAATCATTTATCACAAATTCACTAAAACTAAGAAAATTATGGATTAAGCCTTATATTAAAAGAACATTCTTAATGCTAAATATGTTCTTTTCTATAATTAGATATGTACCCACCACCTTCGTAGTGGTTTTATCTTCCAAGGTGACTGTACCTCAACGCCTTGCCTCTAGCGTGATAAAATTATTTAGATATACCATCATATTTCTCGAGCAACTGGTGTATAGGTACCAAATTCTCTCACTATATCTCTTGTGAGAGCATACCTACAAAATAATAACAATTTAGGTTTTGGAAACTCATTGGAATTGGGTCTTACCTTCTTATACTTGAATCTATGAATACTATATTGTAATGGTAATGCTTTGGGCCTCAAAATTAAATGTGTTTTATGGTGTAGTGTGAAAGTTCATGTATTGTGTTATAGTATGCCACATGAATAACATTTGAACCCAAAAATGGGTTTACAAACCTAAAAGGGGGTTATGGCTTCTTCATGGGAATGTATGATGCATGTTATATCATAGGTCGTGCCTTTAATGTATGCATAGGCCTGAGTGTATTATTTTGAAGTGAAGTTTTATTTTGTAATTATTTGTTTTCTCTTTTATATGACCTAATTTCTTTCTATAATGCTTGCTCGTTACTATCTACTTTTATGCAACTTTTACTAATTTGTTGAATGTATCTTCCAACTCAATATACTCATTTTATAGGGATTCATGTGACTATAGTAGCTCGACATATTGTTTATTTATTGATTAAAAATCATCTATTAATTATTCTTGTTCCTTAACTAATAAAGTGTGCTCAATTATTAAACTTGAATGATTATTGATTAAATGCCCATGTTATTCTTTTACATGTAAAGTTACCCTTTGAGGAGTGAGTGCTACTTTTTTAACTTTTAATACGAGTCATATTTTTTTAGATATAAGAAAAAAATCATCACATGAAAGCTCGCATACCTCATCATTATCAAAATTCCCAACATTATCATTAGCTATTAAACAAAACTTGGTTACCTCCTCTTCTAGTTCTATTTCTCAAGAATCTAACTCCAAGTTTGCCTAGAATGCCTTTTATAGTTTTTTTTATTTTCTTTTTAGAATTTGATTTTTATTTACCCTTTTCCTAAGTAGGGTGATTTTTAAGGTTTTGGAAATTTATTTTCAAATGTCTAGTTTTCCCGCACTCAAAACAAACCATGTCATATGAAAACTTATTAAACTTACAATTTTTACCTTTGCTCTTGTGAAAGTGAGGCTTATGTTTGTATTTTAAGAAGCTCTTGAATTGGGGAGTCATGATGCTATGTCCTCACTCCCATCAAATACTGAATCTTTGCTCTCACTGTCATCAACCTTTAATGCAAATGTTTTTTATTTCTTTATGTCGCCTACATCTGAAAACCATAGGCTAACATTTTACATGTAAGTAATAAGAGGGCCCAAAAGTTTATTTATAGAGTACACATTGAGACCTCTTGATTTATATACTGTATTACATTAACATCATCAGAATATAGAAAATGACTTAATATTTTATTCACTATTCATAAATTGAAATTTCTAACCTAAGACATGTAATGAAGTGATTATTTTTGTGAACTTACTCTATTTATCATATATTATCTCACAAGATTTCATGCAATTAGTTCATACTAATGTAATAGTAAATTTAAACATGTTTTTTAACCTCATTAGTTCCTTCCTAGGTAATACATAATCTATTCTATATCTCGTTTCCACTAGTGCACGATGATACATGCATATAATATTCTTTTTTCAATGCACAAAAAAAAACTACTTTAAGAATCTTGTATTTAGTTGGGCTAAATCTCTATCCTCTATAGATCAATGAGTAAAGGGAATATGAAATTTCATTTCATTAACAATACAAGATGTTAAAGCATATCTTACTTGAATCATATGCCACATGAAGAAATCTAAAGATAACATCAATGTAGACATATATATTTTTTTAGAAATCGAATGAAATGTTATCAAATAATAATGGACTAGTAATAGAGTACCCTTTAATAATGTTATAGTTTTTCAGAATGTGCCATTAGATCAAACTCTATGGATTAAAATAAAATTATAAGACAAACCCTTTAATATAAATTGAAAGTTCAATAGTTGGCTATGAAACCAATTTGAATCTTGAAATGACACACCAGAGGGGGTATGAGTTAGGAATTTAATTTTTTTTAAATGTTTGATTAAAAAATAAAATGGGGTTTTAATGTGGAAGCATTTTAATAAATGAAATCATAAGTAAAAAAAACAACAACAAAATAAGTAATAATATTTTAATAATTTTTTTGTTGAAAGAAAAATAAAAAATAATTTTTGTTCCATTTGTTTTCTTTTTTTTTTCTTTTATAAAGAAATATCAATCCCAATAAATAACAATTATTTTTCTGTCGCTATAATAATCAAACTCCACTTAGGTTACCAAAAAATAATTATATAAGAAAGTAAAAGCACAAAAAGTAAATGCGAAAAATAGAATGTAAAATTTTTTTATAATGGTTCAATAAATTTGACCGACATCCAGTTCCAGAAATTCCTCTCTTGGGTTTTACTAATTAATAGTGACTCACCTTCAACCCCTAAATAGGTGAAGAAGAATTCAAATTTTCATTCTTTAGAATTCTGCATTCTACTAGTGAGAGAAACTCTGGTTTCTAGTGAGAGAAAGTGTGGAAATTCAAAATTTTGAAATTGGCGGAAGATTTCGATTCTCCGATGAAGGCGCCAGAACGCCGTTCATCGTCGGAACATGCTTCCAGGAAGATCAATCCTGGAGTGCCATTGTCTCATACCCAGAATTTCTTTAAATCATCTCCTCTGGTCTTCGGCGGGAATGTCTTGAAAGAAGATTCATCTATCTTCAATGGCCGCATGAACCCAGGTAAATTCAAACCTTTGGTTATTAACTAAAGTGGGTTACTGAATAAAACAAAGACTGTTCCGGATATTGGGAAAGCCAAGAATGTTTTGATCAACAATGAAGACTGTCAACCTTTGTTTTCGATAATTTCAAATTCTGTTGTCAAGAATTCTAAAGATTCTGGGAATCTGCTGGAAATGGGTGAAGAAAATTCAAAATTGTCGAAAGGAAGCGGAAGACAAACAGATGACAGAAAAGTTGTTCGTAAATGCAATTTAGGAGATCTTATTAATTGTATTCCGGATGATGATGCCACTATTTCTAACAACAATGAAGCTCCGGGTAATTTTCCTGTTAATGTTTGGAACAAAAAGCCAAACAGAAGAGTTACTGATCTTGAATTGGGGGATTTTCTTTCAGTAGATGGAAGTGCTGTTTTGTTAAATGAAGAAAAGGTTATGGAGAATTCAGCTAAATTACAGAATGCTTTAGTTGTGAAGATATTTGGTGAAAATATTCCTCCTTATATTATGAATGCTGAAATTAAGAAACAATGGGCTCACTTGGGTAAAATTAATCTTACATGGCTGGGTAAAGGATGGATTCTTTGTGCTTTTGAAGATGAAAAAGGACCTGATTCTATTATGTCAAATGGTCCTTGGTATGTTAAAGGACAAATCATAGGCGTGGACAAGTGGACACCTCAATTTTCTACGAAATCTTTAAGAGGATTAACAGCTCCTATATGGATCAGGATGCCGTATTTACCTCTACACTGTTGGGATGACATCAATGTATGCAGAATTGCATCTAAGGTTGGCAAACCTTACTTAATTGATGACAATATGTACCAATGGGGGAGGAGAGAATTTGCAAGAATTTGTGTCCATATTCAAATCGAAAACAAACTTCCTCTTGGTGTTTGGGTGGAGAGTAGCTCGGGAAGGTTCTATCAAAAATTTGAGTATGAAAGGATCCCCAATCTTTGTTATAGCTGTGGGAGAATTGGACATTCAAATATTAAATGTCCTGAGTTGATAAATGGAATAAAAAAGGTGAATAATGAAGGAGTTGAGGTGCCAGGTATAAAAGAAGCTTATCCTACAATTTCTCCTGAAGAAAATTTGAATGAAATATCCAATGTTAATGACCTTTCATATGGTCCTTGGGTCCATGTACAGTATGGAAAACAAAGGATTTTCAATCAGAAGAAAGCTTATTTTCAAAAAAATAAACATGTGGTGAAAGATTATGTTATTAAACATGATGGAAACATTGCTAATAAAAAACTGACTATTGGGGAACTAGCACAGGAATCAGACAATACTAACAATTGTGATGAAATGGTTCCTGGAAGGAAGGTTATGAACACGGTGGAATCCCGGAATCTCAACATTTGCTGCAATAGCAATACTTTAACATGAGTGAATAAATTTGCTGTGTTAGCTGATTCAATTGAAGAAGGGGAAATTGCTGTAGAAAAGATTACTGAACCAGATATCCTAGAAGACGGGAAGGAGGCTGAGGGTACAGACCAACAAATTGATACAGAAAATGTTCTCCCAGTGGAAATTATGCAGAAAAATTTTAAAGGCAGAAATCAAGATACAACTTCAGTATGGGGGAATCTTGAGGATGAATCTTCCAACTCCAAAGTTAAACTTGCCAAAGAAATTAAGAATTTGGGACCTATTAGGCTGCTTTCTAGAAATAGAAAGAAGGATGGTGAAGGAAAAGACAAGGCGGGGGCCTCTACCCCCATTATTTCTTAATGGGTTCCATTATGTTTTGGAATTGTAGAGGGGCAAAAAAGAAGCAAGCCTCTCTATATCTCAAAGAAGTTGTTAGAGATAATGGTGTTATTTTGGTGGGGTTATTAGAAACTAAAATTTCTTCTTTCAGCAAAGATGATATGAAATCACTTATTGGTGAAGACTGGGAGTTTTTTCAAGTTCCATCCATCGGCCTATCTGGAGGTAATATTGTTCTTTGGAAAGTAAATTTAGCTTCTTTCTCTATTGTTGATTTCTCTCAACAAGTGGTCATTGGAGATCTTAAGATCCAAAACAAAGGTTTATGGAGAATCGCAGCTGTGTATGGTGGGAGGGAGGTTATCCAAAGAAGATCTCTTTGGGATAAATTGGAAAAATTCACTGTTTCCAATGTTCCAATGGCTATAGGAGGTGATTTTAATTGTTTGCTTCCTAAAGAAGATAAAAGAGGTGGTAAAAACTTTAGATTTTCTACTGCTTCAAAAGATATGAAAACTTTTCTTGTCAACAATGACTTTCATGAAATTAATTTTATTGGTCCTAAATTCACTTGATGCAATAACAAAGTGGGGGGAGCTAAGATTTTAGAAAGACTTGATAGATGCTTTCTAAATATTGAAGCTTTGAAATCTTCTAATAGAATGGTGGTTAAACACATTGCTAGAGTGGCCTCTGACCACTGCCCGGTACTTCTTTGCTTCCTGGAAGACAAATTCAAATCTGAAAAAATTATTAGATATGATGAAGTTTGGGCCTCTTATCCGGCAACAAAAGGTATAGTTAAAGATTCTTGGAATAAAGCTTCCAAAGGGGATTTAGCAGGTATTCTAAATCTCAAATTTAAAAGAACTATGAAAGCTCTATTTTTTTGGAGTAAGTCAAAACACAAAAACTTTGAAGTCCGAAGAGAAGAACTCAAATCTGAAATCTGGATGCTTCAGCTCAAAGAATCGGAGGTAGGATGGCTATCAGATGAAGACAAATGGCTACTTAATTCTAAGGTGGCTGAACTGAACACTATCCTTGCAAGGTTGAACTCTCGGTGGAAACAGAGAGCAAAAATTAACTAGATTTCAGATATGGATAGTAATTCAAAATTTTATCACTCTTTTGCTTCTACCAGAAGACATTTAAATGGTATCATTAAAATTCAAAATGATGATGGGATTATCATGGAAGAACATGATCAGATTTCAGAGGTTTTATCAAAAATTTTCTCAGAGAAATGAAGAAGTAGGAGCTGCATTGTGGATGATTGGCCTAAGACCAACTATTTTCTGGACGAAACAGAGAAAAAATATTTGATGGAAGAACTTATGCTGAAAGAAGTAGAAGATGTTGTTTTCAATTATAAGAGGAACATATCACCGGGGAACGATGGTATTACTTACTCCTTCATTAAAAACTTTTGGTGCATTGGGAAAAATGATATTTGGAATGCTATTCATTATTTTTTTTCATTCGGGTATTATGAATGAAGGTTGGAAAGAAACCTTAATAGTGCTGATTCCAAAAATTGAAAATCCTACTAATCCTAGCCACTATAGACCTATAAGTCTTTGTAGATCTATTTACAAGATAGTGGCAAAAATTTTGCTTAATAGATTGAAACTTGTGATCCATAAACTGGTTTCAGAAAAACAAGCTGCATTCATTAGTGGTAGATCTCTAATGGATCATACTCTTATTGCTCAAGAGGCCTTTCACAAGTTCAGATATTCCAAAGCATCTAAAGGTTTGTTTTTTTTCAAAATAGATATGGAACATGCATATGATAGTATGTGTTGGGAGACTCTTAGAAATGTTTTTAATTATTTCAGTTTTCCATTGTCTTTCTCTAATTTGATTATGGAGTGTGTACAGCAACAAAAATTCTCCTTATTGATTAATGGAAAACTCTCCAATTGGATAGAAGCAAAAAGTGGTTTTCACCAAAGATGCCCATTGTCCCCTTATTTGTTCATACTTTGCTCCCAACTTTTATCTAATTTGTTCAAACAAAAAGAAGATGAGATGGGCATCACGTTGAATCCTTATGGCCATAAACTCATTCATCTACTCTATGCAGATGACATTATTATTTTCTCTGAAGCTAAAATTAAAACTGTAAAGGGAATCAAAAACAGCCTGAAGAAGTTTTGTGGTTGGACTGGACAGAATGTCAATGATAGAAATTCTTTTATCTTATTTGGAAAGCATGTGAAGAGAAACAAGAAGAAATCAATTGAGAGGATCATGAAGTTCAAAGTGGTGAAAGAATTCAACTATCATGGAATCAAAATGGCTCTAAGGAGGTTAGTAGCGGCTGACTTCAGGTTCATTATTGAGAAAGCTATCAAATTAGTTGATATTTGGGGTTCTAAACATATCTCTATGGTTGGCAAATTCACACTTATTAAATCTATCTTTCTTTCAATTCTGGTTTTCTATACTACTCTATCTCTTGTCCCGAAAAGTATTTTGAAGGAACTGGACAAAATCTGCAGAGGATTCATTTGGAACAAAGCTAACGGTAATCTGGTCATCCATTTCGTTAGCTGGAATAATCTGTGTATGCCTGTTAGATGTGGTGGGAGAGGTTTACGCTCATGTACAACTTTGGCTGGGCCTTTAAGAACAAAATTATCTTGGAAGTTATTCCAAGATAAGGATTCTCTGCTGTTTAAAACCATTGGAGCAAAGTATGGGATGTGTGATGGTGAAATCAAATTTAATAACAAAAGCTCTGCGGGCAAGATCATTGCAAATGGATTAGAATATCTTAAGAAAATTACCTGATGGAAGATTGGGAATGGTACTTCTATAAATGTATACAGAGATATTTGGATATTGGACAAGAGTATAAATGAGTGGCCAACTTTTATTGCTACACTGGAACATGATGAGCTCACGGTTGATTGTTTATTAACAAATGGAAATTGGGATTGCACCAAGATTGAAATGTTATTTGGCACTGATCTAATACACCTGATTCAGAGTATTTCTGTTAATGGAGGAGAAGAGGACTATTTGGAATTATTAGCTCAGAATTCAGGTAATTCAATCTCTACTTTAGCTTTTAAAGCTTCAAGTGAATCTTATGATGATTGCTGGTACTGGAGATGCCTTAAAAAAATTAAACTTTTACCACGGGTAGAAGTTTTTTGGTGGCGTATTCTTAATAATGCAATACCAACAACTCAATATCTCTATAATAGAAGACTCCAAATAGATAATGTTTGCCCGAGAGGATGCAATACTCCAGAAAATACATAGCATATCTTGATTAAATGTTTGAAGATAATAGAAATTATGGAACAATTCAGAAAATGGGGGTTCAGTATTCCAGTTTTTCATTCTATTATTGAGCTTTTAAATTGGATGAAAATCAATGGATCAAATCAAAGATTCATCATGAATTTATTTTGCAATTCAATATTCTTCTCGTGGAAAGCAAGGAACACTCTTATTCATGAAGGAAAAGATGAAAGCACTTTGATGATTGCTATCAATGCAATAAACAATACTACCATTTCTTTCAATCATGAAAAACTTAAATCGGGCAACTGGGGTACTAATCAGTCTTTTAGACTGTTGAATCGTTGGTACCCCCCTCCTCCCTATTGGATCAAGATTAATGTGGATGCGGCTCTTTTGAAAAACTACAAAGCTGGAATTGGAGGTGTAATTAGAGATTGCAAAGGAAGATTTATTATGGCTTATGGTAAATCTTGTACTCATTGGGATGTTGCTTACTTGGAGCTTTTAGCAATAAAGTTCATAGAAGAAATCATGAAGGATTGGATGGGGTCTTTTAAAGGAATTATCATTGAAGGAGACAATCAAAACATAATCAAATATCTTCAAGATTTGGGAGGTAAGTGGAAATAAGAACTACATTTCTTAAGTTTGTTTAATTTCATTGTTTTTAATTGGGTTGGTAGAGAGAACAATAAATTGGCAAATTTATGTGCCAATTATGCTATTGCCGGGAATTTCATTTGGAATGAGTTAGATACTAATAAGATTCATCCTTCATTTTCAAGTTTATTGAAGGAGGAGTCGGAACTATCTTTGTAATAGTTTTACTTGTTTTTCATTAATGATAGCTTTTTGCTTTCCCTCAAAAAAAAAAAAAAGAATAGGTGAAGAAATGATATGGATGTGATGGAACGGTGAAGTGTATTTCTTATTTATAAAAAGATATGCTTAGGGCTCTATCTCCCCGAAACAATGCTTAAGTTTTTTTTTTTAATATAAAAATAACAAACTACAATTAACATATATAGGTATGCATGTCGAATCTAGTAATAAGGTGATAGAGTTGAGTATAGAACCCACGAGAAAGTATACTTTTTTAGCAATTAACTAGTATTACTTACTCCAATTAAAAAAATAATCCTACTTAAATAAAAATGTTTGGTGTGGATTTTCATTTACTAAATACAATAACAACAACAACAACAACAAGCCTTTGTCCCACTACATGGGGTTGGCTACATTAATCTTTTTTTCTCCATTGTGTCTTGTTAAAACTGAAATTCTCATTTAAATATAATAAAGAAAGATCATTTCTAATATTTTGTAACCACATCTTTTTAGGTCTACCTCTATCTTTCATAATATAAGTCCAATATAATACCTCTAATTTCCTACCCTGGTCATCTAAAGGTTGCTATTTTATGTGACCAAACCATCTAAGGAACCTCTTCTAATCTTATCTTCCACCAGAGCTATTCCAACCTTTCACGTATATGGTAATTTCATAACCTATTTCTAAGGGTAAATCCACTCATCCACCTGAGCATCCTCATATTTGCAATACCTAACTAAGTATTATGCTTCTCTTTTAACGGCTAATATTTTACACCATAAAGAATTGCAGACCGCACAAACATCTTATATAATTTTCTCTTAAGTTTGAGGAGGGTTTTTCTATGAGAACACAAACCTAGTGCATTCCTCCACTTTAACCATCCAACTTGAATTCTACTGATAATATCACCATAAATTTCACCATCATTCTGAATAATAGATCTAAGATATCTAAAATAAGTATTCTTATTAATGACTTGATCACCCAAAGTCACAATCCCCCCATTATGTCTATTACTACTAAAATTACATAAAATATATTCATATTTAGATCTACTCAAGCAAAAACCTTTAGACTATAAGGTTGACCTACATTATTCAAGTGTACCATCAACTCTCTCTCTAGTCTTATAAAAAGAAGAATATCATTAGCAAAAAGCACACACCAACGTACATCCTCTTGCAAATGTCTAGTGAGAGCAACCATGACAAAAGCAAAAGGATATGGGTTTAAGGCTGATCCTTGATGTAATCCAACCGTAACTGGAAAATACTTGGTTAAACCACCTTGTGTTTGGAAACAAGTAATAGCTCATGAATACATATCTTTAATGATTTGAATAGAAGAATTATTAACTGCTTTCTTTTCAAGAACTCTCCATAGCACTTCTATTGGTACTTTATCATATGCTTTCTCTAAATCAATAAATATTTTATATAGATCCTTCTTATTCTCTCTATATTTGTCCATCAAACCTCTCAATAAACGTATGGATTCCATTGTAGACTTACCCGACATAAATCCAAATTGATTAAGATAAACATTAGTATCACACCACAACTAGTGCTCCAGAACTCGCTCACATAGTTTTAATGTATGCTACATTAACTTAATTCCTCTATAATTCGCACAATCTTGTGTATCACCTTTATTCTCTACTCATCTGGCATTTTTTTAGTCTTCAAAATATTTCTAAAAAGGTTAGTAAGCTAAGAAATTCCTTCATCTCCTAAGCATTTCCACACCTCTATTGGGATTTCATCATGTGCAACATCTTTTCCACACTTCATTTTCATTAAAGCCTCTCTAACTTCAATTTTACTATTATGCTGGTAAAAACAAAATTGATTATTTTCATTTAGGGTGATAAGGTCAATAAAGTCAATCATATTCTCACAATCTTTATCAAAAAAATTTAGCAAAATATCCCATCCACCTTTGTTAAATATAATCTTCTAACAAAAATATTTTTTTTTATCTTCCTCATTAATATACTTCACTCAAACTAAATTCATACTACTCTTATCTATTTGTTTGGCTAACTTATACATATATCTTTCTCCCTCGTTAGTATCTAATCTACTATATAAATCATTAAAAGCTAGGATCTTTGTATCACATATTACTTTCTTAGATTCCTTATGTGCCACTTTATATCTTTCCCAATTGTCAAAATTTTTACATTTAAACCAATTTTATTAACAAATCATCTTTTTTTATCTTTTCTTACACATTTGATTCCACCACCAACCATTTTTACTAATAAGAACATTTCCATATTAAACTCTAAGTACATCTTTTGCAATATTATTAATACCACTAGCTACTTTTTCCCATATAACATTAGCATCCTCATTCAAAGACAAAATTCTAAGATCTTAAATATTACTCTCAAAATATTTTTGTTAATATTGCTTTACTTTATTTTTTATTTTTTGTCCCATCATCTTAAAGTACAAAACTAATAAGCAATGTTGAGTACAAGAATTTTCACTCAGAATATTTTTACAATCTTTACAATCTAAACGATCTAATTTTCTAATAATAAAATAATCAATCTGAGATTCACTATATCCATTCTTATACATGATGAGATACTCATCTATTTTTTAAATTAGATATTAGCAATTAAAAAATCATAAGCTAAAGAAAAATTTACTATGGTCTTACCACCTTCATTAGTCATTCCAAACCCATGACCACCATGAATGCTTTTAAAATCATCCACCTCTCTACCAACATTTCCATTTAATTCTCCTCTAATAAAAACTCTTTTTTCAAGTGGTGTCTTTTATATTAATTCTTCTATGTCAATCCCAAATTTTAATTTTAAATACATATCCAATTCTACTTGAGGAGCATAAGCACTTATAATATTAAATCTTATCATTAACAATAATCTTTAAAGTTAATATTCTATCTCCAATTCTATTAATTTTAATAATATTATCCTTCAAACTCTTATCTATAATCACACCTACACCATTCTAGCATGATGCCTACTTGAATATCATAGTTTAAATCCTAAACAGTCAATCTCCTTAGCCTTCTCTCCAACTCATTTAGTTTTCTAAATGCATAAAATATTTATCTTTCTAGGAATCATAATATCTATTATTCCATTAATTTTCATATAAGGGAACCTATATTCCAAGTTATCAATCACTAAATGATAATAGTAAAATAAGGGATACAATACTTAAATAAAATATTTAAAATTGATAAAATAAAAAATTACATATCTTTCATAATAAAAACTCTTAATTGTGATGTGAGTCATAGCATATAAATCCCTATATCTCTATCAAGCTTGTAGGGGTTAAAAGGATATTTGCTGACCTCCAACAGTCACATCATTACCTTAAGAACCTAGTATATTTTACATCCTATTTCTATGTACACAAACATGCTATTTCAATATTCCTAATTGTTCTTGCATTCCTCCATCAATGCTATAAATAACACTAGTTTTTTACTATGTATATGGTCACTATGTGCATTAAATAAAAAGTGAAATAATAATAGAAACATCTTTTTTAACTTTAGAGAACAAATATTTTCATTAGTACTTATTATTTTCTTTTTATTTTCAATAAAAAACTAAGGAATTAGCCATATATGGTTGAGCAGATAAGAAAACTCATTTCCATTGAAATTAGAGAAGAATAAAAATATAAGAGAGTGATATCATCGTGATGGTTTAATGTATCTCCTATATACTCCTTACTTAATATATGGATTTGCACTAATAAACTTGAACTAAACACTTTAATGATTGTATCAAGTACTTTACTAAACTTTATTAGTTGTCACCCTAAGAGAGATTTAAAGAAGCACTCATAAATATACTAAAATTAAATATGTGATTGAACTCTCCTACAATCATAATATAGTGACGATTTATAGAAAAACATAAAAAAGACAACTAGCAATGCGGCACTTGAAAGGTCGGCTCCACAACATCAAATAAATGAACTATCGTTATCACACAACTATTCTGGCTCCATCGCCGAGCTTGCTTACATGGATTAGTTACTTAGTTAATAGTCATGTCATTACATTGACATGTCATATCCTTTGGGAGTTATAACTACTACACCATGGTGTTGTTGACTTACAAATATTGCACCACGAAAAGAGAAAATTTGGCACTGAGGTGTTATATATTGTAACGTTGTGGTACTGGACAATAGAAAACATGGCACTACAAAGCTAAATAGTTTACACCAGGACATTGGATGATAGAGATCATGGCATTGTAATGCTGAACATTTGAAACCATGGCGTGACTTGAGAGAGAAGTTGGCACCACAATGTCAATGTTGTGGCTCTCTAGTGGTGTCGTTGATGGTGTTGTGGCATTCTTATATTCGACATAATGGAGCTATATGTATCTTAGAATTTTATGTATTTTATATATTTTTTTTGTACAACATAACTAAAATAATACATTTTCACTAAAATATAATACATAAAGTAACATATTATTTACACTTATTAAGAATCCCATAGAAACCCCTTCTCCTTCTCAATATAATGGAGATGCTAAAATGGTTTTCACCACCTGGGTGAAACGGAGTAGTGGAAACCCCTTTCACCTCCTTAGTGCGATGGGGTTGCCAAAATCACTTTCACCTCCTAGGTATGGTGGAATAGTTGAAATCCAATACACCTCCTCGATGAGGCAGAGTAACCAATGGCCTTTAATACCAAAGGCTACTTCATAGAGCTTCCCTTAAGAGAAACACTATGACACCCAGAAGAACTAAAGTGCAAGTTGGCTAGTGTAACCATGTAAAAACTACTCTTATACTCACTTGAATGACCCAAGGGTCTCCTCCCTCCCAAATAACCTCACATTTTCTCTTCTTTTCTAAATGCTCTCTCTGTAATACTTGAACAAAAGATAAGACTTCTAACTACCTAAAATACTCTTCTAAATTTAGAAAAAGATTTTAAATAGAATGCATAAAAAAATACAAATCTTTTAATTATGTCACTTATGTATAGTATGATAGGAGTATCATACAGTTATTTGTTCATACTATGTTGTATGATCCAATATTATCCAATAATAGTTGTTCAATCGAATGCACTTTATACATGATAAACCTCAAGATGATTAATTATCATACAGAGGGTCTTTCTATCGATCATCCAATATGATTAAGATCATACTTTATGATCATCAATCTTAAATTATCATGATTCGATCTCTTTGTCAGTGGGATTAAATTAGGCAAGATTTTTAAACATCATATAATACAAACTAGTTGGTACAATATAGTAGGAATAAATTTAAAATTTGAATTATTACTTAATTTAAATCATGATAGTCATACTAGATATTACTGATTGTCTTGTATAATGATGTGGTCATATAATACAATTAATCCCCTTTAATTTAAAATTTTAATTATTTTTTTATTACACATATCATATAATATGATCATTAATAAATTAAAAAATTTAATTACACTCCCCCTTTGTTAACTAAAAGAAAAAGAAGATCAAAGCAATTGAAATCTCTTCCACTCTGGCCCCACACACATGATTATGCCCAAACAACACCTTTCTTTGTACGACAACAATAACTTCACGATAAAAGCAAGAAAAAAAGAATGAAAAAAAAAACTTACGCCTCCTTTT
>NW_021319227.1:129184-152793 GCF_001605985.2 Dendrobium catenatum
TGAAAAGATGAAGGGTTCTCTGCCTACACATGGAGAGTGTGAATAGTGGGATGGTTCTCTACATACACTCGGAGAGTGTGAACAGCGAGAGGTACTATGCCTACACTTGGAGAGTGTAAAAGGATGACGGTTCTCTGCCGCACCGGATAGTGGTGGAAGAGAGTTTTTTTGTGAAGGCTTCTCTGCCTTGCTGTGGGGGCAAAAGAAGAGACACTAAGTGGTAATAGTTCAATACCTAAAGTGGGAGACTTCAGGGAGTGGATGTAGATCATGTTTGACCAAACCACTCTAAATATTGTGTCTTTTTTATTTCCTGCTACTTTTTTACTTTATTGTTTTATGTTGATCTGTGGTTGAAAAATCTTTTCAAAAATTTTAATATAAGATTTTTATCTATTTAAAATATAAGAGGGAAAATTTTTAAATACCAATTCACCCCCCTCTTGGTTAGCCGCTGGGACATAAGCTTAGGTCTAACAACCTAATTTATAATTAACAAGTTTCAACATGTGCAAATTATAGAGGAATTAAGTTAATGTGTCATACTTTAAAACTATGTGAGCGAGTTCTGGAGCATTGGTTGTGGTGTGATACTAATGCTTATCATAATCAATTTGGATTCATGCTAGGTAGGTCTACAGTGGAAGCCATACATTTGTTGAGAGGTTTGATTGACAAATATAGAGAGCATAAGGAAGATATATATAAAACATTTATTGATTTAGAGAAAGCATATAATAAAGTTCCAACATAAGTGCTATGGAGAGTTCATGAAAAGAAAGCAATTAATATTTCTTATATTCAAATCATTAAAGATATGTATGCATGAGATATTACTTGTTTCCAAACACAAGGCGGTTTCACCAAGTATTTTTCCAGTTACGGTCGGATTACATCAAGGATCAGCCTTAAACTTATGTCATTTTGCTTTTGTCATGGATGTTCTCACTAGACATTTGCAAGAGGATGAACCTTGGTGTATTCTTTTTGCTAATTATATTCTTCTTTTTTACAAGACTAGAGAAAGAATTGATGGTATACTTGAATAATGTAGGTCAACCTTATAGTCTAAAGGTTTTCACTTGACTAGATCTAAATATGAATATATTTTATGTAATTTTTATAGTAATAGACCTAGTGGGGGGATTGTGACTTTGGGTGATCAAGTCATTAATAAGAATACTCATTTTAGATATCTTAGATCTATTATTCAGAATGATGGTGAAATTGATGGGGATATTTTTATTAGAATTCAAGTTAGATGGTTAAAGTGGAGGAATGCACTAGGTTTGTGTTGTGATAAAAAAGTCCCCTCAAACTTAAGAGAAAATTCTATAAGATGGTGGTGCGGCCTGCAATTCTTTATGGTGTATAATATTGTCCATTAAAAGGGAAAAATAATACTTAGTTAGGTGTTGCAGATATGAGGATGCTCAGCTGGATGAGTGGATTTACCCTTAGAAATAGGATCTGAAATGACCATATACGTGAAAAGGTTGGAGTAGCTCCGGTGGAAGATAAGATTAGAAGAGGCTCCTTAGATGGTTTGGTCAAATAAAAAAACAACCTTTAGATGACGAGGGTAGGAAATTAGAGGTATTATATTTGACTTATATTATGAGAGGTAGAGGTAGACCTAAAAAGACATGATTAGAAAATATCAGAAATGATCTTTCTTTATTATATTTAAATGAGAATTTCACTTTTAATAGGACATAATGGAGAAAAAGGATTAATGTAGTCGACCCCATGTAGTGGGACAAAGGCTTGATGTTGTAAATGAATATCCACACCAAACATTTTTATTTAAGTAGGATAATTTTTTTAATTGGAGTAAGTAACTAGTTAATTGTTAAAAAGTATACTTCGTCATACTCTATCACTTTATTACTAGATTCAGCATGCATACTTATATATGTTAGGTGTAGTTTGTTATTTTATATTAAAAAAAAAAACTTAAGCATTGTTTAGGGGATATAGAGCCCTACGTATATCTTTTTATAAATCAAAATTACACTCCACTGTACCATCACATCCATATCAATTCTTAAACTATTCAAGGGTTGAAGGTGAGTCACTATTAATTAGTAAACCCGAGAGAGGAATTTTTGAAACTAGATGTCGGTCAAATTTATTGAACCATTATAAAAATATTTTTACATTTTATTTTTTGCATTTACTTTTTGTGCTTTTGCTTTCCTATATAATTATTTTTCGATATCCTAAGTGGAGTTTGATTATTACAGTGACACAAAAATAATTTTTATTTATTGGGATTTATATTTATTTATTAAAAAAATAGGAAACAAATGGAACAAAAATTATTTTTTATTTTTCTTTCAATAAAAAAAGTATTAAAATATTAGTACTTATTTTTTTGTTGTTTTTGTGAGTTATTATTTCGTTTATTAAAATGCTTCCACATTAAAAACACATTTTAGTTTTTAATCAAACATTTAAAAAAATAAATCCCTAATTCATACCCCCTCTAGTGTCATTTTAAGATTCAAATTGGTTTCATAGCCAACTATTAAACTTTTAATTTATATTAGAGGGTTTCTCTTATAATTTAGTTTTAACCCATAGAGTTTGATCTAGTGGCACATTCTGAAAAATTGTTACACTATTAAAGGGTACTCTATTACTGGTCCATTATTATTTGATAACATTTTATTCTATTTCTAAAAAATATATATGTCTACATTCATGTAATCTTTAGATTTCTACATGTGGCATATGATTCAAGTAAGATATGCTTTGCCATCTTGTATTGTTAATGACATGAAATTTGATTATCCCATTTACTTATTGGTCTATAGAAGATAGAGATTTATCCCAACTAAATATAAGATTCTTAAAGTATTTTTTTTCTATGCATTGAGAAAAGAATATTATATGCATGTATCTTCAGGCACTAGTGGAAACGAGATATAGGATAAATTATGTATTACCTACGAAGGAACTAATGAGGTTAAACAAACATGTTTAAATTTACTATTACATTAGTATGAACTTTTTTTCATGAAATCTTGTGAGACAATATCTAACATATAGAGTAAGTTCACCAAAATAATCACTTCATTACATGTCTTAGGTTAGACATTTCAAATTCTGAATAGTGAATAAAATATTAAGCTATTTTCTATATTCTTATAATGCTAATGTAATTGCAGTATATAAATCAAAAGGTCGTAATGTGTACTCTATAGATAAACTTTTGGGCCCTCTTATTACTTACATGCAAAATGTGAGCCTATGGTTTTTAGATGTAGGCGACAAGAAGAAATAAAAAGCATTGACATTAAAGGTTGATGACACTGAGTGCAAAGATTCAGAATTTGATGGGAGTGAGGACATAGCATAATGACTCCCCAATTCAAGAGCTTCTTGAAATACAAACATAAGCCTCACTTTCACAAGAGCAAAGGTAAAAATGGTAAGTTTAATATGTTTTTATATGACATAGTTTGTTTTGAGTGCGAGAAAACTAGACATTTGAGAATAAATTTCCAAAAACTTAAAAATCACCCTACTTAGGAAAAGGGCAAATAAAAATCAAATTCTAAAAATAAAATACAAAAACTATAAAAGGCATTCTAGGAAAACTTGGAGTTAGATTCTTGAGAAATAGAACTAGAAGAGGAGGTAACCAACCTTTGTTTAATGGCTAATGATAATGTTGGAAATTTTGATAATGATGAGGTATGTGAGCTTTCATGTGATGATTATTTTCTAATATATGAACAAATATGACTCATATTAAAAGTTAAAAAATTAGCACTCAATCCTCAAAGGGCAACTTTACATGTAAAAGAATAGCATGGGCATTTAATTAATAATAATTCAACTTTAATAATTGAACATGCTTTATTAGTTAAGGAGCATGAATCATTAATAGATGATTTTTAATCATTAAATAAACAATATGTTGAGCTACTAAAGTCACATGAATCCTTATAAAATTATTATATAGAGTTGGAAGATGCATTCAAAAAATTAGTAAAACTTGCATAAAACTAGATAGTAACGAGAAGCATTAAAGAAAGAAATTAGGTCATATAAAAGTGAAAACAAATAATTACAAAATAAAACTTCACTTCAAAATAATACACGGAGGCCTATGAATACATTAAAGGCACAACCTAGGATATAACATGCATCATACATTCCCATGAAGAAGCCATAACCCCCTTTTAGGTTTGTAAACCCATTTTTGGGTTCAAGTGTTATTCATGTGGCATACTATAACACAATACATGCACTTGCACGATACACCATAAAACACATTTAATTTGGAGTCCCAAAGCATTACCATTACAACATAGTATTTATAGACTCAAGTATAAGGTACAACCCAATTCCAATGGGCTTCCAAAACCTAAAGTGTTATTATTTTGTCGGCATGCTCTCACAAGAGATCTAGTTAGAGAATTTGGTAACTATACACCAGTTGCTCGAGGAATATGATGGGATATCTAAAGAATTTTTTACGCTAAAGGCAAGGAGTTGAAGTAAAATCACCTTGGAAGATAAAACAACTAGGAAGGTGGTAGGTACATATCTAAATATAGAAAAGAACATAATTGATATTAAGAATGTTCTTTTAATATAAGGTTTAATCCATAATTTTCTTAGTATTAGTGAATTTGTGATAAAAGATTTGATATTAGGTTTCTTTCTAATTAATGCTTAAATGAAATAAATGAAAAATTGATTTGGAAGGAGAAAGAATAAATAATGTTTACATGCTTAACCTGAATTACATTGATGCATTTGATACTATTTGTTTCTTAAAAACTATTTTAGATGAGTATTGGCTATGGAATTGGAGACTATGTCATGCTAGCATGAATATACTTATGAAGATAACTTATTTCGATATTGTTGGAGGCATCCCAAATTTAGAATTCACTAAAAAGCATTTAGGTGATGCTTATTAAATAGAAAAGCATACTGGTTCATCTTTTCATTCAATCAAAGATATGGTAACCACTAGACCATTATAAGTCCATCATATTGACTTATTGGTTCTATTTGTAAAACTTGGTCCAGTTAAAACTCATTTGGATTTGTAATTATTGATGACTACTCAAGATATATATTGGTATGACTTTTAACACATAATAGTGAGTAATTTGATGAATTAAGGCCTTCTCTGCTTTAATTAAGAGAAAGTTACAATACTTAATTTCTATAATTTATAATAATCATGGTAGAGAATTTAAAAATACAAAATTTTAATTATTCTATATGAATTTAGAATAAATCATAATTTTGTAGCCACTAGGACAACAAAATAAAATGGCATTGTTGAACGTAAGAATTGAACCTTATTTTTGGTAGCTAGGGCAATGTTAGGAGAAATATCCAACCTAAATATTTTGTAAAGGTAGTGAAAACTACTTACTATTTTTTGAATTGAGTAAATATTATTCCAAAGCTAAATAAGAAACCCTATGAACAACTAAATGGTTGGATACCAAATTTCTCGCATCTATATATTTTTGGTAGTAAATGATTTGTTCTTGTTAATGGTAAATCTCATTTAAGAAAGATGGATTCTAATGCTCATGAAGCAATTTTCATATGTTATTTCTCGGTATGTAAAGCCTATATAATTTTCAAAAAAAGATCCTTAAATATAGAGGAATTCAGCCTCGTAGATTCTGATGAGTTAGATAGATCTATTAAGATTTGGATAGATGATCATGTTGAGACTGAGACTATATATGGATTAAAAATTATTGACATAGAAAATAGAGAAAAATCCCAATATCCTTTGTGTATAGAATGGTGTTACAATTATAGTCATACTAGGGAGCCCATCTTAGGAGATCTATCAACTGGATTAAGGACTAATCAATGTCTTAGGAAAGAGGTTAGCCATACAATATTTATTTCTAAGATTAAACTCTATAAAGTAGATAAAGATTAAATAAATGAATTCTAGATAGTTTCCATTTAAGAAGAACTTAATAAGTTTACTAAAAATGATGCAAGTGAATTGAATAGAAGACCAACCGATCAAAGTGTAGTTGGCACTAAATTGGTTCTACGAATAGGTTGAAAGAATCTAGGTTAGTAGTAAGAAATAAATCAAGGTTTGTAGCTAAGGGGTATAATCAAGTATTGGGTATTAATTGTAATGAAATGTTTACCCCGGTAGTTATATTAAAAGTCATAAGAGTTTTATTAGCATTTACATATTTTAAAGGTTTTAAGTTGCACTAAATGGACATCAAAAGTGTGTTTTAAATAGTGTTATAAAAGAAGATGAGTACATAGAACTTGGCTTTGAGAATTTTTCATTTGAAAATCATGTTTACATATTTAAGAAAGTATTGTATGAGTTAAATTAAGCACTTAGTGTTGCATCTAAGTTTATGGATTAGACTTTTGATGATAGCAAACATTCATAAATGTCCGCGACTGCCTTGCCTACTAACTTTTAGGTCCACAAGATCGAGTGTAACTTAAGCCAACTCAAGATAGGGTAGATTTAGTTTGAGTCCGCTTGTAATTTTTCCTTTCTTGAGTCCATTATAAAAGTGGTTCCTGATGCTAAGTAACCTTGCACACACACACTTGAGGGTTTTCCTGTTATTTTCTTTTTTGAGTACATCATCCTGGATGATGTTCATATCAGTCAGGATGATCCGACTAAAAATAGAAACCCTAATTAGGGCATCCTGGTTAAGGCAACCATCAATAAGCACATCATCCTGGATGATCCTTAAATTGTCAGAAAGAATCAGCCACCAAATCTATTTAGGTAAGATTTATTTTTTGCCATCGGCCAGGCCAATCCATTACATCGGCCAGGCCGATCCATTACATCGGCCTGAACTATTTAACATAATTATGCCTAAATTAATCTGGTAATTAAGGAAAGCAATTAAAGCTTGATTGATACGATCACATCAACCTAGATGATCGTAGAGTCATTAAGACTATCAGTTCAAAAAAGCCTTAGTTGCACCAGGACGATCAACATGGGCCAGCTCTTATTCAGAGCGATGTTCTGGTTGATTTTCCTAGTTTTGAACTAATCGTCTGGGATGATTGAGAGATCGGCCAGGACAATCAAGCTAATTTTGGATCGTCTAGACTATAAATTCTTTGTGTTCTTTTATTATTATGTTTAGCATTTATTTTTCTGCACGTTGATTTCTTTGTGGTGATATTGGTTTGATTTTTATTTGTGCTTTGCTTAAGAAAATTTTAAAAATACCAATTCACCCCCCCTATTGGTTAGCCTCGGGCTAGTTTTTAAGGGCTTAACATCCCTAACGAACTTTCAAGTGGTATAAGAGTGAGATTCATAAAAAGTAAGTTTGAAAACTTTTTGAATTTTGATCCATGGCTAACATCAAAAATCATAATACCGTGGAAGGGTATTTTATTACCCGACCACCTTTATTTGATAATATCCCTTTTGATTTTTGGAAAACTCACATGTCTATATTTTTACAATCAATCAATTATCGCATGTGGATACTTGTTAAGGATGGTTATACACCTCCAACTAGAAAATTAAATGGTGTTACTATTCCACTTCCTTTTACTGAATGGACTCTAGATGATAGGGATCTTGCACAACTTAATGCAAAATGTCTGAATTGCTTTTTCTTTGCTTGAAAATCTAAAGATTACATGTGTGTTTCTACTTACTCTACTGGTAAAGAAATTTTGGATAAATTGTGTATTACTTATGATGGAACTAATGAAGTTAAGCAATCCTGATTAAATATTCTTTTGCAAGATTATGAGCTTTTTCATATGAAACCTTTTGAATCAATTTCTAAAATGTATATAAGGTTTACTCAGATTATTACTTCTTTGCATGCCTTAGGAAGAGACTCACTAATTATGAAAAAGTGAATAAAGTTTTGAGATGCTTGTCTTCCTCTTTTGATGCTAAAATCACTGCAATTACTTAATCTAAAGATTTAAATACTTATTCAATTAATAACTAACTTGGCTCACTCATTGCTTACGAGCAAGGGGTGAATCAAAGAAATCTTGATGCAAGTGAGAAAAGAAAGGTCAAAATTGTGGCATGAAAAGCCAACGACACGTACAGTGATTCTTCTGGGTCTGAAAGCGATGATGTTGCTTTAATCACAAGGCAATTCAAATACTTTCTAAGGAAGAAGGAAAAAAACCATCAAAAGTGGAACAAAGGTAAGTGAAACAAAATTTTAAGAGTTGTAATGATATGATTTTCTTTGAATACAAGAAGCCAGGACATGTTAAAGCTGATTGCCCTACACTTAAGTCTCACCCAAGCAAGGAGAAGGGTGACGAGAAACCCAAGTTCATGAAGGACAAGAAAGGATTCCAAAAGGCATTATGGGCGGATTCTGCAATAGAATCATCTGAGACTGAACCTAAAGAGGAGACAACAAACTTGTGCTTAATGGCAGATGATCATCAATGTCAAGGTGACCAAGAAAAGGTATGTGAACTAACATATGAGTAACTCCTTAAAGTTTTTGAAAAAATTCATGCATCATATAGGAAGCTTAATAAAACTCACACTAGATTGAAATTAGAATTTTTAAATTTACAAAAAGTGCATGAAATTCTTCTTAAAGATCATTCTACAATTGATAATAATCACATGGTTTTACTTGATGAGTTTGATGCATTAAACAAAAAACATGCTAATTTATATGATGCAAATAATTCTTTAAAATCATCCCATGCTAATTTAGAAAAAAAGAATATAAAAAATTAGAAAATCTAAAAGCTTTTAAAAATAAAAAACCTTCATTTCATGCATCACATAAAAAGCATCATCATAGATTAGTGCATTCTTTTCTTGGAATTAGATGTTTTTCATGTGGCATGTTAGGACACATTGCACACACTTGCACCATTCACCATAATCCATATTGGGTTTGGAAATCCAAATTGCATGATTCACAACATAACACACATGCATTGCATTCCACTTTCTATAATAAGGGACCCAAATCTGAATGGGTTCCTAAATCTGACATTTAATGATTTTGTAGGCAAGCTCTCACAAAAGTCCTCGTGAGAGCATGTAGTACCTGGACAACGGATGCTCTTGACATATGATTGGTAATGCCAATCAATTCATTTTGCTGGAGACCAGGTAAGAGGCAAGGTGACTCTTGGAGACAACATCACCAGGAAGGTGGTAGGCTCAGGTATAATTGGTAATTCCAAGAACCTTTTGATTAAAAATATTTTGCTTATAGATGGACTGAAACACAACTTTCTCAACATAAGTCAGCTTTACGACAAGGGCTTCATCATAAAATTTTTGGCAAATTCATGAATTTTCAACTTAAATAATAACACTGTTTTGTAGGAAAAGCAGATCAACAATGTTTACATGCTTGATTTAAATAACATTGAATGTGCTACTTCATTTTGCTTAAAAATTATTGGTTATGATTCATGGTTGTGGTACAGGAGATTATGTCATGATAGTATGAAAACTCATATGAAAGTGACCCAAAATGACTTAATTAGAGGAGTCCCCAAGAATAAGGTTTCAAAAGACCACCTTTGTGATGCCTGCCAATTAGGAAAGTAAGTCCACACCACTTTTTACCCCATTAAGGACATTGGCACCTCTAGACCTTTAGAAGTCTTTCACATGGATTTGTTTGGACCAATTAGCACTACCAACTTGGGAGGGAAAGTCTTTGGTTTTGTGATTGTCGATGACTACTCGAGGTTCACTTGGATTAGATTTTTATCACACAAAAATGAGTCTTTTGATGAGTTTAGAGCCCTCCTCACTTGGATTCAGAAAAAGCTAGATTAAGAGATCTTGACCATCAATAGTAACCATGGGGGAGAGTTTAAAAATGAGAGATTTGGAGATTTTTTTGAGGACATGGGGATTAGCCACAACGTATCAGCTCCTAGGACCCCTCAGCAGACGGGGTAGCTGAAAGGAAGAACTGGACCTTAGTGGAAGCCGCTAGAGTCATGCTTGCTGAGTATTCACTTCTAAAATACTTTTAGGCAGAAGCGATTAACACAGTTTGTTATTTGTTGAATAGGGTGAATGTTAGAGCCAAATTAGATAAGACACCCTATAAGATCCTTAAGGATAGGACACCCAATCTTTCCCACCTTCATGTCTTTGGTTGTAAGGTTTTCATTCACAATAATGGAAAGTTTCACTTAGGAAAATTTGACCCAAAATCTGATGAAGGAGTGTTCTTAGGATATTCTAGTGTTGGGAAGTCTTTTAGGGTGTTTAATAAGAAGACATTGGTGGTGGAGGAAACTACTCATGTAGTGTTCGATGAGTCTGATCCTAAAAAGCCTAGAGTTGAGGATGATGATGATGTTGGAGAGATTACCATTGGAGTAGAAAATTTAGAGAAGAAGGTAGAGCACCAGAATACTGAAGGAGTAGGAGATGTTACCCAAGGAGTAGAAAATGTAGATCTGGAGGAAAGGGTTAAACCTTCACACACTTTTCCTAGAGATTGGAGATAGTCTTTGAGTCACCCTAAAGATCTGATCTTAGGAGACACTTCTGATAGAGTTAGGACTAGACATGGACTTAGGAAGAAAGTGAACCACTCTATCTTTATCTCAATGACTGAACCCACCAACATAAACCAAGCCCTTTCTGATAAATTTTGGATCTTAGCCATTAAGAAGGAGTTGAACCAATTTGTAAGGAATGATGTTTGGGAGCTTGTAGAGAGACCTAAGGGATAAAGTGTAGTTGGAACCAAGTGGGTCTTTAAGAATAAGGTGAATGGTTATGGATTGGAGGTTAGGAATAAGGCAAGATTAGTGGCTAAGGGGTATTACCAAATAGAAGGGATAGATTTTGAGGAGACTTTTGTCCCTATAGCAAGATTGAAAGCCATTAGAGTGCTATTAGCCTTTACCAGTTATAAGGGATTTAAAATTTTTAAAATGGATGTTAAGAGTTCCTTTTTAAATGGGATAATAAAAGAGGATGTGTTTGTAGAAAAACCCCCAGGTTTTGAGAGTTCTCAATTTCAAAATCATATTTTTAAAATAAAAAAGGCCTTGTATGGATTAAAATAGGCACCCAGAGCTTGGTATGAAAGGCTTAACACATTCTTACTAGAGAGGGAGTTTATTAAGGGGAACGTAGACTCCACCCTTTTCCTGAGAAAAGTAGGAGATAGTTTACTCATTGTTCAGATCTATGTCGATGATATACTTTTTGAATCTTCTAATAAAAGGCTATGTGATGATCTTTCTAAAATAATGAGTAAGGAGTTTGAGATGAGTATGATGGGAGAGTTGTCATACTTTTTGGGGTTTAGTATAAAACAAATGGATGATTGAACCTTTGAATCAATCAAAATACATAAAGGATATCTTGAAGAAGTATGAAATGGACAAAGCCAAGCCAATTAATACTTCCATGACCTTAGGAATTCAGTTGGATAAAAGACTCAAATGGAAAATCAGTTGATCAGAAGAAGTACAAAGATGATTGGATCTTTACTTTACCTGAGTACTAGCTGACCTGATATCATGTTTAGCATTTGTCATTGTGCTAGATTCTAAGCTGATCCTAAGAAATCCCACCTGACTGCAGTTACGAGAATTCTTAGATACCTTTGAGGGTCCCAAAACTTGGGAATCTAGTACCCCAGGCACATCACTTCTTTTAAGATTATTGGATATTCTGATTCAAATTTTGTAGGATGTAAGGTGGATAAAAAATGTAATTTTGGAACTTGTCAATTCATAGGATAGTCTTTAGTCTCCTGGTCTAGTAGAAAGCAAAACTCTGTTGCACTTTCCACTACTCAAGCCGAGTACATTGCTTTAGGAAGTTGTGTGTCCCAAGTCCTTTGGTTAAAACTTCAAGTACTGGATTTATGATTATTTGTAGGCACCATCTCAATTCTTTGTAACAACACTAGTGCCATCTACATTTCTAAGAATCCTATCCAAAATTCAAGGACTAAGTATATTGACATAAGGCATCACTTTATTAGAAACCATGAGACTAAGAGAAACATTGAGTTACATCATGTGGCGATTGAGAATCAACTGGCTGACATATTTACTAAACCACTGGCCTTCAACACTTTCAACACTTTAAGGACTAAATTGGGTGTGGTTGACTTTAATGCATGAACTTGATTTCTACTGATTTTTGATCTGTTATCTACTGATTACTTTGCTTTTTCTTTTGTTAGTTTTTTTGTTGTTTATTTTTGTAATTGTTTTCTTTTATTTTGGTACATTATTTTTCATATGCCTTAATTTGTTTTTGTAAATCATCACTGAATTGATATTTTATGCCTTAATTTTTTCTTTTTCAAAATTTATAGTTAATGTTTTACATCTCTTAATCTGCTAAAGGGTAAAAATACAGTTGATTATGTCTCTTTCTCTAACCTATTTTGGTGGTGAAATTTTCATATCTAAACAGATTTCTATCTCAAATTAACAACTGAATTTTGCAATTGAGAACTTTTCTACCTTGCTATAGTAATATAGCTTATATTTATAATAATCCAAGTTTTTTTTACTTCAAGATCTCTCCTTATCCTATCAATGCATCTCTCATATGATTTTTTATTCTGTTTTGAGGTTTGTTCTTCCCTATATTAGAGAGTGAGTTTTTCTTCTCTAATATCTAGAAGATATACTCACAACTAAGAATATTTAAGAGTTTTTAGAAAATAATCTAGCTTGCAAAAATAATAAAATTCTTATCCAATTGATTTTTCAGAGTTAGGCCATTTGATTTCAAAAGATGATTTTACCCTAAAAGAAGTCCGAGCTTAGGGTTAACATCATCGGATATTTTACATTTTTTTTAGATTTTTGATGTTGTTAACTCATAACTTATAAATTTTTAAAATCAAACAAATGGAGACTATATCAAGTTCATACCTTGATTTTTTTTTAAAGAAAACTTTGTTTCTTTGCTAGTTTTTATATATTTTTCATGTTTTATCGTTGTTATTTTTAGTTGATTTTATTATTTTTGGGCCTTCTCTGATCATCTCCATCCTTCCTCTGATTTTAAGTTTTTTTTATTATTTAGTTGATTTACTAGTTTTTTATTATGATATTTTTTGTAGTTTGTTTTTCTTATGGTTGTTTTAGTTTATGTTCTATTTTTTTAGTTTCCTTCTCCTTTTCGTGATGTCAAAAGGGAGAGTAGTCTGCTGTACCTTGTACTTTGATTTTGAAATTTTGTAAACTACTTTTCGTTACACTGTTTCCTTTAGACTTTTGAAACTGCTTGAAATTTTAATATTATGGTTGCCATCATCAAAAAGGGGGATTGTTCTAAATCTAAGCTTATGGATTAGAATTTTGATGATAGCAAACATTCATAATTGTCTGCGACGGCATTGCCTACTAACTTTTCAGGTCCACAAAATCGAGTGCAACTCAGGCTAGCTCAAGATTGGGTAGATTTAGTTTGAGTCACTTTGTAATTTTTCCTTTCTTGAGTCCATTGTAAAAATGGTTCCTATTACTAAGTAACCTTGCACACACACACACACAAACTTGAGGGTTTTTCTATTATTTTCTATTTTGAGTACATTATCATGGATGATGTTCATATCGGCCAGGACGATCCGACTAAAAATAGATACTCTAATTAGGGCATTCTGGTTAAGGCAGCCGTCATTAAGCACATCGTCCTAGACAATCCTTGTATCGGCCAGGACGATAGGCTCAAATCAGAAAGAATTAACCGCAAGATCTATTTAGGTAAGATTTATTTTGGCCATTGGCTAAGCTGATCCATTACATCGGCCTGGACGATTTAACACAATTATACCTAAATTAATCTGGCAATTAAGGAAAGCAACTAAGGCTTGATTGATATAATCACATCATCCTGAATGATTGTAGGATCATCCGGGCTGATCAGTTCAAAAAAACCTTTATTGCTCCTGGACGATCCAAATCGGCCAGCTCTTATTCAGGGTGAGGTTCTAGATGATTTCCCTAGTTTCGAACTAATCATCCGGGACGATCAAGCAAATTTTGGATCATCTAGACCTCCTTTTAAAGCAATTTTTTGTCCATAAACTATGATTTGAACTAATCATATAGGATAATATTATATCGTTCTGGACGATATGAATAAATTTCTTCTGTTCGTCCCAGATCATCCCGAGTGATTAGGCTTAAATTGCACTGATCGTACAGGACGATATTTTATATCATCCTGGATGATAAAGTTGGAAAGTTGCTATTAATGAGCTATTCCAATGCTCTTCTATTTAAGAGCTCTTATTCTTCACTTTATAAGATCTTTTGTTGCTTTCTTAACTTGAGAGAGCCCAGAGGAGAGGGAGAGATAGGGAGGAACTTATGAGGGGGAGTTTGTGAGAGGGATTCACAAAGGTTGCTCAAGGTAAGGTTCCAAGGTGTCTTCTCTAGTCTTCATCCTTCATCCTTGGGGGTTAAAGGGAGGTCTTCTTCAGTAATTGGTCGAGATTATCTGCCTGCTTCAGGAGGAAGCAAAAGAACTTGGGTTCTCTGCCTCATCGGGGTTGGCGAAAGGAGTTTTTGTAAGGGCTTCTCCGCCTTACTGTGGGAGAAAAAGGAGAGTCACATTTGTAGTGCAATACCAGGAGGGAACCTCTGAGGACTGGATGTAGGTTGAGTTGAAGGAACCACTATAAATTCTCCGTGTTCTTTTCTTACTACATTCCGCATTTATTTTTCCACACGTTGATTTCTTTGTGGTGATATTAATTTGATTTTTATTTGTGCTTTGTTTAAGAAAATTTTTAAAATACCAATTCACAACACCCAGTTAGATAAAGATATAGTTGAAAAATCTATTAACCAAGAGAATTATAAAGGGATTATTTGATCACTACTCTACTGATAAAATATCAATATGTGTATTTGAAATGTGTTATGAAAGGTGAAGAATTATGGGGAATGTGAGGTATTTTTTGAAAGTTCATGTGTAAAATAAGTGAAGCAATATGGCTCTTACATTCTTATATATGTATATATTCATGTACCCCTTTATATGTCTTAAACATATGTTAGATGATTAGATAGAGATATATGTAGAAGTGGATTTGTAAGGACAATCAGAATGAGTGTAGGTCCTACACTTGCCCCTAATAGATGTGACATGATCAAGTCAAGGTATAATTAGAAGAGAATGTATAAGGAAACATAAAAAATATGAGTATTATGTTATATGCTACATGATGTTTGTTGTTTTTGATGATGATTCAATTTGGATATCATGATCAATGAATTTATGTTTCATAATCAAGTTTATGTGATATTTTTAAGGGATTATTCTTATTTTGAAGTCATATTCAAGTGATGCCCATGTTATTACTTTTGAAAATATTGATGTTGTTGGTTGTACACTAAGATGAGGTTGTTAAATACACTATGCATTAAAAAAATTAGCATAATCCTATCCCCTAGCTTATGGTGGATATCGCTTCATCCCATAACAAATTCTCCTTCAGGGATGGTTCATCTGATTATAATCAGATAAAGATGTCCCATGAAGATGAGAAGTTCACTACATTTTGCACACCTATAGATGTATTTTGTTACTTGGTGATGCTCTTCGGTCTCAATAATATCGGGGCCACCTATCAACATGCTATGATTATTATCTTTGATAAGATGATACACGAGCAAGTTGAATGTTATGTGGGTGATCTAGTGGTCAAAAGTGAGGTTTGTGGAGATAACCTTGGAGATCTATAAATCATTTTTGAACCCTTGCACAAGTATGATTTAAAGGTGAATCCTTTGAAATGCGCATTTGGTGTTAGTGCAAGAAAGTTCATGAGGTTTATAGTTTGCTATCATGGCACTGAGATTGATCTTTTTATGGTTAAGACCATAGTGGACTTGAAACCTCCAAAGAGCCTCATCCAATTATGGTCTATCTAAGGAAAACTCACTTTCTTGTAGAGATTTATCTCCAATATTTCTGGTAGATGTCATACCTTCACTACCCTTATAAAGGAGGATGCTCATTTTCATTGGGATAAACATTATCAGGAGGCCTTTGAGATTATAAAGCGCAACCTAATGAACCCCCTTATTTTAGCGTCATTCATCCTAGGAAGGCCGTTTATTCTTTACACTATGGCCATGGATGAATCCTTTGGTTCATTTTTAGCTCAATAAAATGGTAAAGGCAAGGAAAATGCCTAGTATTACCTTAGCAGATGGTTGATACCTGCAGATCTAAAATACCCTTTGATGGAGAAGCAATGTTTGGCTTTAATATTTTTAGTGTAAATTGGATATCTTCTAGAGAGAGAAGCTATGGGATTTTTTAGAGAGAGAAAATGGCCTTGTTTTAGATTTTTGGCTTTCACGGGCTTTTGTGAACGGATCGTTCTGGGAAGTGGTGATTCCTGACTGCCGGCAGTGGCTTACCGACGATAATCCTCAGTCCAATCTTCATTGTAATGTTCCTTTTAGATCTGCTGATCAGAAACCCATCAGAAATCGTAGCGATTCTTTGGATCAAGAACCGACCAGGATTTCATTTAATCTATTGATCAAGGAAGGTTATAGGCCTCCGATGAGATTAGAACTGATAGTGGAAGGGAAAGGTAAAGCTGTTTTTATTGATCGAATTACTGAAGACACTGTAAATCCAACTTTTCCTTCGAAATTGGATACAGAATCATTATCATTATCAGATGTTGATCTGAAAGTTAAGAGATGTGCCGGTATGCATGTTTCGGAGATCTAGAAACAAATTAATAAAAATCTTTCAGTTGATTTTGAGAAAGATGGAGATAATGTGGATGATGTTGTTAAAATGAATGTCGAAATTGCTCCTATAAATAAATTTACGTCGGCCTGGCAGAAGACGCAGCATACCAAATTGAATTTTAATGTTAAATCTACCCAATTATTTGAAGATGGTTTGGCTGTTAAGCTCAACACATATAAAGAAATGGCCAACTCCCAGGTTTGAAGAAATCATTGGTTATTAAGGTGTTGGGACATGATGTGCCTTTCTCTGTTTGTAGTCAAGAACTCAGACGTCAATGGAGCAAGTATGGTTGTTTTCATCTAACTACATTGGGATGTAACTAGATTCTGTGTTTGTTTGCTAACATGGAATCCATGGAGAAAGTATTAAGTGGGGGTCCCTGGTATATTGGGAATCACATTATCGGTATGGATAGATGATCGTCGTCTTTCTCCACTGAATCGCTAAAGGGTATTACTTCTCTGGTGTGGATTCGGTTTCCTGGGTTACCCTTAAGCTGCTGAGATGATGAAAAATATTCCCATGATTGCTTCTATGATAGGAGTTCCAATGATGCTTGATGGGAATTCTTTTAAATGGGGTAAGAGGGAATATGCTCGGTGCTATTTTTGAATTGATTTGGAAAGGAAACTCCCTAATGGAGTATGGATTGAAGGACTTCATGGGAGAACATTTCAAAGAGTGGAATATGAGAAGCTGACGTCTCTCTGTTATCAATGTGGAAGAGTTGGACACAATAAAAATGTCTGTCCAAAAGCTGTTACAGTTCTAGCAAAGGAAAAAATAATTCAGGAATCAAAGGAAGTTTTGAAACAAAGTGATGTTGTGAAAGATGATGGATTAAAATAGCAAGGTGAAGAATATGGCCCATGGATCCATGTTAACTTCAGAAATTGAAGATTCAGAAATTCTAGAAGGAATAATGAATCAAATATTCAAAGTAGATAGGTTTATAAACATGTTGAGATAGTTAAATAGGCACAGGTTATTGAACAGCTGAGTGATCCAGTTGATTCAGAAGGAATGCAAGGCAATTTAAAAGTTCCAAAAGATATAATAGCTTCTGAAGATATTCTGGTGCAGGATATTCCTGTTATTTTGAATAAATTTCAAGCCTTGGACTGTGATCTGGAGGAAGGAGAAGTAATTGAGAGGGCTAGTGCAGAGCTGCTGAAGAAATCCAAGCATTTGGATTCTGATGAAACTTATATTAATCCAGAATTAGTTGTCTCTATTTCTATACAGGATAATGAAGATCAAATGTTATCTGTTACAAACTCAGGAAAATTCAAACTTTCTAAAGAATTGAGATCATTGGGACCTATGGAAGCAGATCGAAGGAAGTGGAGAGGGGATAAGAAAAATAGTAATAGGGGATAACTCCCCTATTGTTTTTTAATGGCTTCCATCATTTTTTGGCATTGTTGGGGGCCTAGGAAGAGAGAGGCCTCCTTATATCTTAAAGAGATTGTGAAAGACAATAAGGGCTTTTTTGTTGGGCTAACTGAAACTAGGATGTCTTCTCTTAATAGGAGTGATAACAACAAGATTATTGGAAATGAATGGGATTATTTTCATCATCTGACAATGGGAATTTTGGGTGGAATCTTGGTGATGTGGAAAAAGGAGTTAGCTTCCTTCGAAGTCATTGATCATTCTTCCCAAATGATTATGGGAACTCTTACCATCAATGCTTTGGGTAAATGGAACATTGCAACTGTCTATGGAGGTAAGGATGCTCAAACCCGAAGATCACTTTGGCAGAAGCTTGAAGGTTGTAGGATTGGTGATGAACGAGGCATCATAGGGGGAGATTTCAATTACATCCTCTCTAAGGAGGATAAGAAGGGTTGGAAGAGATTCCATCTCTCTAATGGTTCTAAAGACATGAAGATGTTTTTAATGAATAATGATTTCCATTATATTGGATTTGTGGGTCCAAGCTTTACATGGTGTAATAATAAAGAAGGAACATCTAGAATTTGGGAGAGATTAGATTTGTGTTTTTTAAATTCTGCAGCTCTTCACAATATCCCAATGGCTAAGGTTCGTCACTTACCCAGAGTTGCTTTGGATCATGCTCCTATCTCGATCAATTTGGTAGAGCCTCAAAATCAGAAATCTATTTTTTTAAGATTTGAAGACACATGGAAATCGTATCCATACACTTGAAACATTATTTTAAAAGCTTGGAATAAGTCAGATTTTGGTACTAATGCTGAAATCCTTCAAAGGAAGTTGAGAAGATCATTAAAAGCTCTCTATTATTGGAATTAAAACAAGTACAAAGAACTGAATTCATTAAAAGTTGATTTGAAGAAGGATATCTTACATCTATAGGTTGAATAATCCAGTGCAGAAGGCTTAACGGCAGAAAAATTGAAAATTTTGAGAAACAAAGTCCATGATCCTAATGTGACTTTGGGAAGACTTTCCACTTGGTGGAATCAAAGAGCAAAAATCAAATGGCAACAAGATGGAGATATTAATTCTAGTTATTTTCATCAATATGGTTTGGCCAAGAGGAATGGGAATCTGATTTGGCAAATCAAAGATGATAACGGGACTGTTGTTGAAGATTTGGAGCAAATTGAAACTATTTTTTAAAGTTTTTTTCAGAAAACGTGGACAGCAAGAGAGTGTAAGCTAACGGGTTGGCCTTCTTGTCCAACAAATCTGAGAATTTCTAATGAAGATGCTAGGCTGTTAAATATGGATTTCACTAAAGAATAATTGATCAAGGCCGTCTTCAAGCAAGGTAACAATAAATCCCTTGGTTTAGATGGCATTACTACTTTTTTCAAATTTTATTGGAAGATTGTGGAGGAGGACACTTGGAAGGCTATTGATGGCTTTTTTAAAATCGGTATTATGCATAATGAGTGGAAGGATACACTTATTGTTCTTATTCCCAAAATTAAAATGCCTATTAAGCCGTCCAACTATAGGCCTATAAGTTTGTGTCAAATAACTTATAAGTTTGTGCCTACCATGATTTTAAATAGAATGAAAAATTACACTATCTAGTGTATCACTGAAGAGCAAGTAGCTTTCCTTAATGGTAGATCAATGTCTGATCATTGTCTACTGGCTCATGAGGTTTTCCATAAGATTAGAATTTCTAAAAGCAAAAAGGGTCTAATGGCGGTTAAGCTTGAACGGTTAAAGAACATCAGTATCTTGGGGTAAAGCTGATGTTGAGAAGACTTGTGAAATCTTATTTCAAGTTTCTTTTGGATTCGGTTTTGCAAAAACTAAATACTTGGGGAAGTAAGTGCTTGTCCTTGGCGGGTAAGGTTACTCTTGCTAAGACTTCCCTATTAACTCTACCAAACTTTATTTCTACTCACACCATGGTTCCGAAGAAGGTGCTTCATGAGGTTAATAGATGTTGCAGAAATTTTATTTGGCATAAGAGGGATGGGAAGAAGGGTATGCACTTCATTGCTTGGAAAACTATGTATAAACCAAAAGCTCAAGGAGGTTTGAACTTTTAATCGTCGGTTAGTAGAGTTGGTCCTCTCAAAGCTAGATTGACTTGGAGATTGCTACAAAATCAGAATTATTTATTACATCAGGTTATGACAGCCAAATATGGTGACAGTTGGTGGCAAGCTAATTGTAGTAATGGCAAATCAACTGCTTGGAAGATCTTGAATGAAGGAGCTAAATACTTAAAGCGTATTTTGAGGTGGAGAGTGGTTAATGGGAGGAAAATTGATGTCCTTAAGGACATTTGGCTGTAAGACAAAAGCTTGAATGAGTGGCCAATTAAAGATAATTGTGTAGGCTTAGAAGGTCTTAGACTCAGCCATTTCATTATAGAGAATGGTTTCTGGGATCTAGAGGAATTGCAATGTTTTTTTAATGAAGATGTCATCACTTTGGTGTTACAGATCTCAATTGATAGGGATGCTAATGAGGATTACTTGGAAGAGATTTGCTTTTCTTCTGGCAAATCCATCATAGCCCGAGCTTATAAAGTCTACAGTAATTTCAATAGTGGAGAAGGAGACATGGGATTTTATACTTGGTTGAGGAAATTAAAACTTTCAGCTCATGTAGAGCTTTTCTGGTGGAGATTGAGTAAAACAGACATCCCTACTAATGAATTTTTGAAGTATAGAAAATTTACAAATGAAGATTTGTGTGCTAGAGGATGTCAAGAGAGTGAAAATCTGGAACACATCTCTGTCCGGTGCAAAGAGCTGCAGAATATCATTAGACAGATCCAAAATTTGGGGTTCTATATTCCTATTTTTGATTCTATAAATGAGTGCTTAGTTGAATTGAGAACTCCCTCTAATTTTGCATCTAATACAGTTGGACTTTATTGCAATGCTGTGTATCATAATTGGCGGAATAGAAATGCTGTGAAACATAGGAAAATAGCAGTATCCATTCCTGTTTTAGCAACTAATGTATTATATTCTGTTGTTAAAATCTCTAATCCTTTCATTAATAGCTGGGGTGCTAATCTCCCTAGGGAGTTTCAAACTTTTTGGCACCCTCCACCGCTTGATTGGATTAAGATTAATGTGGATGCATCTCTCCTTACTTCTTATAGTGCTGGAATTAGAGGTTGCTTAAGAGACTATAAAGGGAGATTATTGATTGCTTTTGGAGAAAGAAGAACACATTGGGATATAGCTCAACTGTAAATGGATGCTATTATGACTCTTAGAAGACTCATTCAACCATGGATGCTTGAAATTAAAGGAGTAATAATTGAAGGTGATAAGTTCAATTTTATCAAATTCATTCAACATTCTTTGAACAAGGCTAATTGGCAAGGTCACAATCGGATTGAGAAGGATTTTCTTTTCTTGGCCAATTTCCATAAGGTAATTCTTCATCATGTAAATAGAGAGTGTAAAAAGGTAGCCGATTTGTGTGCTACTTTGGCTTTTGATAACAACTTTTACTTTGATAGTTCTTCTTTTGCTAACATTCCTCCTTCTCTTCGTTCTTTATTGAAGAAGGAATGTGAGCCTTTTCTTTAGTTTGTAATTAGCTCTTTTCTCTTAATTACAAAGTGCATTTTGCAAGCAAAAAAAGATGCTTAGACAATACATGCTTTTGTACAGGGTTAACTTAATTTCTTGATGCAGCCCCATATAGTAGTTGATTACTCATCTAACCCTCTCATGTCATTTAACACACTGGTCTATGATCCTAATATAGTTTTATATTACTTTTGTCCCTCAGTGGGCCGTCAAAGGACATGCTCTAGCTGACTTTCTTATTGTGCACTCGATCCCTATGAATTCCCCACTCAATGATGATTTACCTGATGAACTAATCATAAGTTTTGATGAATAAGAGTCCCCTAATTGGGAATTCTACGTTGATGATGCGTCGTTCCTTAAATCTTTATATCTAAATGAAACTCCCATAGTTAGGGTAGGTTTAGGTCTTATTTCCATATCCCCTAAAGGCCACACTCTTCGATAAGCCCAATAATGAAGCTGAGTATGAAGCTCTGATTTTAGGAGTTGAGTTAGCAATTCAGATGAAGATTATGTTGGTAAAGATTTTTGGAGACTCCTAATTAATCATCAATCAATTAACTAGAGTCTTCAAAGTACTTAACCCTAAGCTCTTGTTTTATCATAACAAGGCAATGGAGCTCTTATATTTGATTCCTGAAGTATCCTTAGCTAAAATCTCTTAATTTACAAATAATAAAGTAGATGTATTGACCAAGATAACTAAAGAATTGGATGACCCAACTGAAAACCCAATGTCTATAGTTATCCAGTATTATCATGCCATGTTCCCCACAGACTTGTCTTCTCCTGATCAAACCCTCATAGTGTTTGGTATTGAAGACGAGTCAGATTGGAGAGTCCCCTTTATTGAGTATTTGAAGTATGGTAGGCTTCTAGATGATCAATCTCTTATTGCTCAAATTAGAAAGAGAGCATTATCATTTATTTATGTAAATAACATCTTGTATCAATGCTCTTTTGACCAAATATGACTGTGTTGCCTTAACAATAAGGAGGCTCATAAGGTCATGGGTGATATACATAAAGGGATTTATGGTGCCCATCAGTTTAGAACAAAGATAGAAGGTAGAATTAGACTCCTTTGTTACTATTGGCCGACTATGATCCGTAATTGTATGGATAATGCTAGTAAGTTCCATGAGTGCTAGATTCATGGTACGGTGATTCATTGACCTCCTAATCCATAGCATCCTACTATGTTGTATTTTTCATTTGAAGTTGCACCATAAATGTACTAGGTCCTATAAACCATCCCTCCTCTAAGGATTATAGGTTTATTTTAGTTGCCACTAATTACTTCTCTAAATGGGCCAAAGCTATCCCACTTAAGGAAGTCAAATTAGAGGACGTGATGTACTTCTTCCATGATCACATTATCTACCACTTTGGTGTTCTGTGGTGTATAATTTTTAATAACTATCAGTCATGTAGAAGCACCAAGATTATTGGATTTGCCCGCCACCATAACATTAATTGGGAATTCTCTTTGATTTTTGACCCTAAAGCGAATGGCTTGACGTAGACATTTAACAAAACTCTCGTATAACTGATAAGAAAAATTCTTGTGGAAAATAAGCAAGAGTGGCATGAAAAGTTACATGAAGCATTATGGGCCTATAGTATTACATACCATACTCTTACTCATTCTACAACATATACTTTGGCCTTTTTGGTTGAAGTAGTTCTCCCACTTAAGGTTGAGCTCCCCTCATTGTGTGTGGAAGTTAGTCATAATATTTATAATGAGGATAATAACTAACTATGATTGAAAGAACTTTATGGTTAAGAACATCTTTGTCTACAAGCCCATTAGAACCTCAAATTATACTAGGCTCGTATGGCTCGAG
>NW_021319227.1:157947-161267 GCF_001605985.2 Dendrobium catenatum
TATGAATGGCCAAACTTCATACCCATACACCTTTGTGCTCGCAAAGTATGCATTCCTTCATCCTCTTTCACTTCCTCCTCTTCTTCTTCTTCATCTTCTTCTTCTTCGTTTTCTTCTTCTTCTTCTTCTTCTTCCTCATATTCATCTTTTTCCTTTTCTTTTTATTCTTCTTTTCTCCCTTTTCCTCTTGTTCTCCTCCTCCTTCTTGTTCGTCTTCTTCTTTCATTCCTCCTTTCACTTCTTCTTCTTCTTCTTCTTCTTCTTCTTCTTCTTCCTTCTTCTTCCTTTTCCTATTCTTCTTCTTCACCCTTCTCCTTTTTATTTTATCCAACTTCTTCTTCACAAGAAACTTTAGAAATAAAAGGTGAAAATTTTACCTAATCACTTTTTTCAAAAATATGAAAAACCTATGAAACCTCATAACATGTTTTGTTCACTTCTGTTTAACTAATTGCATGAATCTTGTAATTTATACTCTTAAAGGATTTTCAATTACCTCTTGTGAATGACTTATTTGGTTTCCTCTTTCATGGCATTAATCAAGTATCTTGTTAGGAAGCTAAGAAGACATGATTCTCTTTATCTATCTTGAGAGTATGAAAAGAAGAATGAGTATTTTGTAACAAAATGTATGTAATCAACATAATCACCACATTTTGTTAAATCCTTTCTTAAACTCAATCATGAGGTAGTGTTGTAGTTTGTCATTAAGGAAAGGAACAATGTTATAATCCATATGTAAATTACTTCATGGTTGGTTTAGAAAAAACTCTCATGTGTATTTCTGATTTAATCATTCCATATGTGTGTTTCTAGTTTAATCATTCCATAAATGGTGACATGTTCACACACATTCTTGAATCTTGATATGCACATATATTTGGTATTATGTGATATACGGTTTTCTAACCATGTTAAATGCCTTCAACTATTTTATATTTTTTTAATTGTGGGCACATATAAACTCAATCCAAAGTTGTTTTTTTATATATTGGAAAGGACTGTGAAATTTTTTGAAGAAAATGAATTTTTATTAGTTCTCTTTTCCTCCTTTTATCATTAACATTTACATCATGATTCAAATGTAAAATTGAAATTGTCATTATAGAAAACTCTTGTTGACACTACAGGAAAACTCGGTATTAACGGCGGACAAAATCCACCGATACTACATAAAATACGATGGAAATCCTTGATTTCCGGCGCATTTCCATTGGAATTTCAACCGCCAGTTTTGGTATGCATCGAAAAAAGTCTTTCAACGTATATAAGAAGCTAGAAATCATTCTGACGCACTCTCCGACAGAATACCAGCAAAAAATGTGTTAACAAAATATTCTGACGTTATATACGCTGGAATTTATGACGTGCGTATCTGCTAGAAACACAGGAGGATAAAATACCATAATGTACATCATAACTAAAGCTACGGCTTGTTACTAGTGCGTTATCCACAAGTAATTCCGGCGGATATAAAATGCCGAAAATGATACATATATTCTATCATGATAAACTTCCCATAGTTTCCTACTTGTGGTTAAAAATCAAACTCAATTTAAAGTTTGGGCTTTTGTATGTGTAGTTCTAAATTTCATTATGTATATTTATGTCTAGAGCATAAGTACATGAAGCATGATAGATAGAATGTTGTGCTTTATTTCATACATAATTTGGAATTGTGCCTTGTATGAAAGTTAAAGGTTTTTTCATTAATACCCATAATAATCAAATGAGACATTGAACTTAAAGGTATTTCTTATGATATTGGAAAGACATATCTTGAATATATAATTCATTAACAATGGATATATGGTGTTTGCATCAACTTTGATGAAGAAATGTTGAATATTTATCTTTTAAAGATCTGGTATTTGAAAGTTGAATTGCATGACGTTTTACACTCATTAGCAGACATGTGGAAAAGAACATGAATTTAAAAATGAGAAATACACATATGTGATGAAGAGGTGTTTGTGTATTAATACCTATCTTCCCCCTTTATCTCTTCTTCTCTTTCTCTATCCTCCTCATCATATTTGATTTTTATTCACCACATTCCTTTATTAATTTCTAACCACTATTTCTCTTTTATTTGTTTGTATGTTTTATGAGGAACATCATGTAATATATTCATGTTGATTGGCAATTCATGTTTCCTTGGGCCTCTAGAGAGGCTCCTTTATTGTGTCTAGGTATACATATATGTATTTGCTTTATAGTTTACATTTATTATTTAGTTGTTTAAAACACTTTATAGTTTACATCATCATTTATTGGCTATGGAGAACTCACAAAAGTTTATGAGTTATCCTATTGCTGTCAGAGAAGAGAGAGAGAGAGAGAGAGAGAGAGAGAGAGAGAGAGAGAGGGGGGGAGGGAACTTTGAAATATATGGGATTTGAAAAATAACAAAAAAAATTATTTTAATGCATGCCTATTCTATAACTTTGAAAAAAATAGGATTTACATAATATTTTGTTTTATTCAATAATTATATTTAATAATTATTCGAGCCGGGTCGCGAGCTTACGAGCCGAGCTGGCTCAAGCTCGAACTTGAGCTCGTTTACAAGATGAGCTTGAACTTGAGCTCGATCACGACTCATGAGCTTGATAAGCTCGGCTCACGATCCTATAAAGAGCCGGCTCGGCTCACTTTCACCCCTAGCTAGGATTGTATTAGACATTGGCCATAGGTTAGTGCATTGATGAACCTTTGGCCATGTTAGCAAAGTTTTTCTCCACTTTGTGAACTGTAGGGACCCCCATGTGGTCACTAAGGCCTGTAGTATAGGCCACCTATTTATGTCATGTACATCATTATTTTTTTACATGAAGTGATGTTTATTTTTTGAGTTTTAAAATACTTAAACAAATATAAAAATCACCTCTTAATGATTTTTGGGCCTTTAACTCTTATTTCCCTTAACATAACTAAGAATGTAAAAATCAAAAATAAAATATGAGTTGTAGCATGCTAGGTTGGTCTATGTATTAATTTTGTGTAGTGCATCATTCTATATGCAATAAATTAAGCTCATTTGTATCAACCTAGTATAAAATCAATGTTTAAAGTTCATTTTCTATGAATACTAAATAAAGGAGAAAATATTTGAAACTTTCATGCCACTCATCCCATTAATAAAGTTATCAAAACAAATTAAATACAAAACAAAATTAATTAAATGACAAGGTGATTGTCGGGTAATCCATACTTATGAGGCTATTAAGTTAGCCCATAGGAGGATAAAAGAAATCTCATAACCTTGGTGTAAACAAAGATAATTTCCACTTAACTTTTATAATTAATAAATAAATTAT
>NW_021319227.1:161367-164377 GCF_001605985.2 Dendrobium catenatum
TAATTCTCTGATTTTTGGGTGTTATACTAACTCCCAATTGATGACCTATTTGGTTAATAGCATGGGAAAGAAATTGAAAACACATTATGAACAAATTCGGAGATAATGGGCAATCTTGCCGAAGCCCACTTCCATCTTTGATCCAACTGGATAATTTCCCATTTAAGATGATGGAGAACCTGACATTCATAATACATTCCATGATAATCTTGCAAAACAAGATAGAGAATCCATAAGTTTGTAAAACTTGAAGCAAAGTTGGCCAACCCATGCTATCAAATGCTTGTTCCATATCTAATTTTATTGCCATCAAACCTTTTTTGTCCTTTGAGGTCTTAAACTTGTAGAAGATTTCTTGAGCAAGTAAGCAATGTTCGGACATTGATCTCCCAGGGATGAATGCAATCTGCTCTTCCAAAATCAGCTTGGAGATACAAAGCTTAATTATATTAACTAACATTGTTGTAACCAACTTTTAAGTGGTTTGACACAAGCTGATTAGTATAAAAATTGAAGGCACCATCGGATGCTTGACTTTTGGGATTAATACTATTAAAGTATATTTCCAATCATCTATCATATTTCCATATTTGAAGAAACATTCTACAGCTTTCCAAGTTGAATCTTTAACTATACTCCAAAAGTACTGAAAAAAAGATGGAGTAACTCCATCCAAACCTGGAGATTTATTTATGCCTTGCTGAAAACAGCAGTTTTAAGTTTCTCCTTAGTGAAATCAGAGCTTAGGAGTTTAATATCCATGGAATTGAGCTTTTTGTCATCAGGGAATTTTGGCCATCCCTCTAAGATATAGTCTCTAGAATGCCATTTTCTTTCAAAAAATTTCTGGAAAACAACTGAAATCTGTTCAAGATCTTCCACCATGATATTCTCATCATTCTTGATTTTTCTAATAAGGTTCCCATTCCTTTTTGCTGAAGCAAATTTATGAAATAAATTTGAGTTTACATTTCCATTCTCATGCCATTTAACCTAGGCTCTTTGATTCCACCATGTAGCAAGTCTTCCCAATGTTATGTTTAAATCATTCACCTTAGATCTCAGTAATCTCAGCTGCTCATCTAACAGTCCACCATGAGAGGCTTCTTCCAATTGAAGATCAGCTATCTCCCTTTTTAAATCTTCTTTAAGAGAGTTTAGGCATTTGCATTTGTTCTTGCTCCAAAAATAAAGAGACCTTAAAGATCTTTTAAGCTTCCTTTGCAAAACATTCATTTCATTTCCGTAATCATTCTTCCTCCAAGCATTATAAACAATCTGGATATGATTTCCAAGTTTCTTCAAATCTGATAAAATGAGTCTTGATTTGAGATTCCAACAATTTGAAAGCAATAGGGAAATAATCGGAAGCAATTCTTGCTAGGTTCTTAACATGAGCCAATGGAACTTTTTGAAGAGCAGCGGCATTGAGAAGACATCTATCAAGTCTTTCCCATTTTCTCAAATTTCCATCCATGTTGTTGCACCAAGTGTACTTAGGGCCAATAGTACCTACATCATGAAAATCGTTGTTAGTCCTAAACATTTTCATCTCTTGAGGACCTTTTCAGAAAGGAACCTCTTTCCCCCTCTCTTATCATTCTTAGATAATAATCAATTAAAGTCTCCTCCAATAATTGTAGGAACATCTTTTTTTGTTTCTTTTTCAATCATCTCCCAAAGACTTCTCCTCATCCGATAATCCTTGTTGGCATATACTGTCCCCACCATCCAAGAGCTGAACAAAGGGGATTTGAGCAGTCCAATGACAGTTTGAGATGAATGATCCAACATTTCAAAAGAGGCTTTATTTCTATTCCATAGAGTAATGATTCCACCTGAATTTCCTTCAGAAGGATGATGGAAAAAGTCCCACTCCTTCCCAATAACTCTATCAACATCAAGTCTATCAAAACTTGTGATTTTGGTCTCTACAAGACCTATAAAACAACCTTCATTATCTTTTACTATCTCCTTAAGATAGAGGGAGGCCTCCTTTTTCGTGGCCCTCCTATAGTTCTAGAAATAAGGGAAGCCATTAATGCAAAGGAGGGGAGGCATCCCCACCTTTCTTTTTATTTTTATTTGCTCGTCTTCTTTTTTTACTGAGAGTATCCACAGGACCCAAATCCCTTACCTCTTTTGATAATTTAACTTTTCCTCATGCTGTTTTGAGAGAAAACTCAAATGTATTAGCATCAAATTTGGCTTCATAGAATCTCCAGGAGAAGTGCAAGCTTCAATGTTTAGTGGTATAATTTATGTTTGAACTTGCTCAGCTATAACATCATTCTCCAAATTATCTTCCATGCTTGTTTCATCCAATGTTTCTTCAAGGAAACTGAAGTTGTTCTTCAAACATAAATCAAATTTGATAATAGTGTTTCCTTTGGCATCAGTTACAAGATTTGGAACAACAACATTGTTCTGAGGTTCAATGATCTCTCCTTCTTCTATAGTGGAAGCAATCTGCATTGGAGGCTTCTTCTGATTTACAAGCTTCCAGATTTTTTATTTCTAATTTTTTATTTTTTATTTCAGGTATTTGTTTTGAAACAATTGCAGTTTTACCAAAAGCCTTATTCTTCCAAAATTTGACCTGTATCCAAGGTCCTAATTCATCATGCTCGTTAGAACCACCTTTTCCATGACACATCCCTTCAATACTAGCATTTGTGATAGGTGCAATAGTCTTTGCAGATATGGTAAGAGGGCATGTGCTCTTGAGATGACCAATTTTGCCACAATGATAGCAAAGAGATGAGATCTTCTCATATTCCACCTTTTGGAAAGATCTACCATGTATTTAGGGGTGTCAATTCGGGTCAACCCGCCGGGTTCGGGTCGAACCCGACCCGACCCGTTTATAAACGGGTCAACCCGAACCCGACCCGTTTTTACAAACGGGTCGGACATTTCAACCCGGACCCGACCCGGCCGGGTTGCCGGGTTGACCCGACCCGACCCGCGACCCGGCAGCGTTCTTCCAATCTCTTATTTTTTTTTTTTT
>NW_021319227.1:164546-194464 GCF_001605985.2 Dendrobium catenatum
TCCAATTTAAGATCCCAAGTTTGGAATGAAAAATTTACCGAAATTTTGCGCCATCATGACCATCATTGCCTTAGAAGCTCTTTGTTGCATACAAGAAAAGGAATGTTGCTTCCCAGAACTTTAATTACCAGAGAATTCCTTAGAATGTGTGAATTAGCATTTTCACATTCTAAATTCATAATCACTGTAAAACCATCCTCAGCAACAGGAGTTGATTTCATATCATAATTAAGCTTGATATGTTGGGTCTTCTTCCAGGCATTTGAGAATTTTTCCTTCGGATCTTATCCTTTATCATTTTCTATATCCTCACAGATATTCTTCAATACATTATCAAACTGAACTTCACCTTTCTCAGAAAAAACCTCAGAACATTCCTTCCTAGCACTTCTAAATTTCAAAGGGGACTTAACAATAATTCCAGTGCAAAGACTAGATGAGTGTTTATCTTCATAATGGGATTTATTGTTAACTTCGTTCATGTTATTCATATTTATCTCTGACCACAGGTCAGAGATTGCATTTGAACAACCAAATTTATTAACATAAATCCTCATATATGATGAAGAGGCTTCGAAACCATTGGAATTCTGGTTCAGATTTGCACTTAATTTCTAAAGTCGAGGAGTATTGCAATCAGGAGTTATCATAACACTTTTACCTTTACTTTCAACAACTTTGATGGTCTTTTTCACCAGAGAATCACTTACATCTCTGATTATTAGAGGTCTTGCAGACATCTTCACATGGACATTTGTTGATTCCGAATGTAGATGCGATTAGCGGCAATCATCTCTAAAAAGTCCAATCAATCTTTCTAAGTTTTTATGCCCGCCGACTAGATGTCGGCGGCCTTCCCCTATCATCACCAGAAGCTGGCGACGAGATTTGCTGAAAAACAGTGAAGAGGAAATTCAAAATTTCTGGCATTTTCTCTCTCTAACGGAAGTTTCTCTCTCTAAGGACAGTTACAAGGGATGTTGAAGAGGTATTTAATTTGATGACTTTATGGGAGGGAGGTGTAGTCACTGGTTTGTGGAGGCTAGAACTTGGTGTGAGGAGAAACTGATTGGGAGTAGGAGATTTGGTAATTTATGAATTTATTGAGTTTGATAGGGGAATGCAGATTCATCAAAGCGAGCATGATGAGAGATAAAAACTTTACCAGTGGATGGTTCAAGGCGTTTGTATCCCTTTCAATGATCAGAAAAACCAAGAAAGATATACATGGTGAACTTTAGTTGTAGTTTGGTTCGAGTAGATGGGAGAAACCATGGAAAGCATGTCCAACTAAAAATTCTGTTGCAAATGTGTTTCTCATGGATTATGTTTTTTATGCTATAAAACACTCTTGTTTCTCTATGACTATGTTTTTTACTGACATTTCAAGGCCATAAGATCGGATGGAAATTGAAACCAGCTCAAAATTTGGTAGACTAGGTCTGAGTCAGTCTGTAATTTTTTTTCTTTTCTTGAGTCAATTGTAACCATTGAAGTGTTCTGATGCTAAGTAACCCTACATACACACACTTGAATGATTTTTTCTGTCTGACTTTGAATTTCTATTTTTACTCACATCATCCCAGACGTTATTATTATCGTCCTGGACGATAGGGTTCAAAATAGAAACCCTAATCAGTCATCTTAGTTAAGGAAGCCGTCATTAGTCGATCGGGCTGGACGATACATGTATCGGTCAGGACGATAGGCTTAAAACAGAAAGAATTAGCCATCATGATCTATTTAGGCATTATTTATTTTTGGCAATTGGCCAGGACAATTTGATACAATTATGCCTAAATTGATCTGGTAATTAAGGAAAGCAATTAAGGATGATTGATACGATCATATCATCCTGGATGATCTCAAGATAAGCCGAGATGATCAGTTCAAAAATTTTAGTTGCTCCTAGACGATAAATATCGAATAGCTCAAATTCCGGGCGATGGTCAGGCCGATCAGGATCGGCTAGCTCAAATGTCGGGCGATTCTCTGGTCAATTTTTCTCTGATTTGAACTAATCATCTGGGACGATCATGAGATCGGCCTAGATGATCAAGCCATTTTGGAATCATCCAGAACTCTTTTTAGAGTGAATATCTGGCCGATAGTCTATTATTTGAATTAATCGTACAGGATGATTAATTATCATCCTGGACAATATAAACAACTTTCTTCTATTCATCCCAGATCATCCCGGAAGATTAGACTCAAATTGCACACATCGTACAGAACAATATTATTATCGTCCTGGACGATAATGTCAGCAACTTGCAATTAATGAGCTATTTTAAAGCTCTTCTATTTAAAGGCTATTGTTTAACATTTTAAACAATCTTTTATTGCTGTCTTGACCTGAGAAAGCCTAAAGGAGAGAGAGAGAGAGGATCTTGTGAGGGGGAGCTTGTGAGGGAGATTCAAAAGCATTTCTCCAAGCATCGTTCCACTTCTTCTTCCACTAGAGTCTCTTGTCCTTGGAAGGGTTGGGAGAGGTATGCTTAAGTGATTGATCGAGGTTCTCTGCCTGCTTCTGAAGGAAGCAAAAGGAGTTTGGTTCTCTGTCGTACCGAGGGTGGAAAAAAGAAGGTTTTTGTAAGGACTTTTCCTCCTTGCTGTGCGAGAAAAAGGAGAATCACTTTGGTAGTGCAATACTTGGAGGGCGCCTCCGGGGAGTAGACGTAGGTCGAGTTGACCGAACCACTATAAACCCTTGTGTTCTTTTTCTTTCTTTTACACTTAATTTTTTTGCACTTATTTTTTTATGCTGATTTTGGTTTGAGCTTTGTTGGTCTTTGGTTTAAAGATTTTTTAAAAATACCAATTCACCCCCCTCTTGGTTAGCCTTGGGTCAGTTCATAAGGGCCTAACATCCGGGGTCAGTTCATAAGGGCCTAACATCCCTAATGAACTCTCAAGTGGTATCAGAGCGGGATTCATAAAAACTGAGATTGAAAACTTTTTGAATTTTGATCCATGGCTAGCTTTGGGAAATATAACACTATGGAAGGATATTTTATTACACGACCACCATTTTTTTGACAATCTACCTTTTGATTTTTGGAAAACTCACATGTCTACTTTTTTACAATCAACTGATTATCACATGTGGATGCTTATTAAAGAAGGATATTCTCCACCTTCTCATGAACTTAATGGAATTAAAAAAGAAGTGCCTTTTACTGAATAGACTTTTGATGAAAGAGATTTAGCTCAACTTAATGCAAAGTGTTTAAATTCTTTTTTTCTATGCTTTAAAATCTGAAGACTATATGCGTGTTTCTACTTGCTCTACTGGAAAAGAGATTTGGGATAGGTTGTGCATTACTTATGAAGGAATCAATGAAGTTAAGAAATCTTGTTTGAATATTCTCTTGCATGATTACGAACTTTTTCGTAAGAAACCTTCTGAATAAATTTATGATATGTATACTAGGTTTACTCAAATTGTAACTTCTTTCCATGTCTTAGGAAGAGAACTTTCAAATTATAAAAAATGAACAAGATTTTGAGATACTTGCCTTCCTCTTTTGATGCTAAAATCACCATCATTATTGAATCTAAATATTTGAATGCTTATTCAATTGAAAACTTACTTGGCTCACTCATTGCTTACGAGCAAGGAGTGAACCAAAGAAATTTTGATGCAGGTGAGAAAAGAAAAGAAAAAAATGTGGCATTAAAGGACAACGACATGAACTCCGACTATTTCGGGTCTGAAAGCGATAAATTTGCCTTAATCACAAGGCAATTCAAAAGCTTTCTAAAGAAGAAACAAAAGTATCATCAAAAGTGGATCAAAGGTAAGGGAAATAAAAAATTTAAGAGTTCTAATGACATGGTTTATTTTGAATACAGGAAACTTGGATATGTGAAAGATGATTGCCCTACACTCAAGTCTCACTCAAGCAAAGAAAAGGGTGAGGAGAAACCCAAGTCTAGGAAGGATAAAAAGTAATTTTAAAAGGCATTCTAGCAGACTCTGCATCTGATTCATCTGAGACTGAACCTGAAGATGAGACAATAAACCTATGCTTAATGGCAGACGATCACTTGATCAAGAAGAGGTATATGAACTATCCTACGACCAACTCCTTGAAGTTTCTAAAAAAATTCATGCATCATAAAAAAACCTTAAGAAAACTCGTGCTGCTTTGAAATTAGAGCTTTTGAATTTAAAAAAAGAGCATAAAATTTTGATTAAAGATTATTCAACAATTGATTCAAATCATATGGCTCTACTTGATGAATTTGATGATTTAAATAAAAAGTATTTTGAATTAATTGAAGAGCATGATTCATTGAAAGTTTCACATACCTCACTTGAATCTAAATTTAAAAAATCTAAAGAGATAGAGTATAATTTGAGAATTGATAATGATGCTTTAAAATATACTAACTTGAGGATTAAAAATGAATTGGATACACTTAAGAGAAATTGGATGACACCTACACTTGATCAAAAGCCAAAACCTAGAAAGAGGCATTACTACCCAAACCATTTAAGAAACCCTTTTCTTGGAGTTAGATGCTTTTCATGTGGCATGCTAGGACACATCTCACACACATGCATTGTTCACTATAGTACACAGTGGGTGTGGAGACCCAAATTGCTTGAGTCGCAGCATAGCACATATGCATTGCATCCTACTTTTCATAAGAAGGAACCCAAACCTACTTAGGTTCCTAAATCTGACATTTAATGATTTTGTAGATAGGCTCTCACAAAATTCCTCATGAGAGTATATGGTACCTGGACAGCAGATGCTCTTGACATATGACTGGCGATGCTAATCAATTTGTCTTGCTGGAGACCAGGACAGGAGGCAAGCTTACTCATGGAGACAACACCACCCGGAAGGTAGTAGGTGTAGGTATAATTGGTAATTCTAAGAACCTTATGATTAAAAATGTTTTGCTTGTAGATGGATTAAAATACAACTTGCTCAGCATCAGTCAACTTTGTGACAAGGGCTTCATCATACAATTCTTTCCAAATTCATGCATTATAAGTTTAAATAACAACACTATTTTGTAGGAAAAGATAATCAACAATGTGTACATATTTGATTTAAATAACATTGAATGCACTGCATCTTTTTACTTAAAAACTGCTGTTGATGATTCATGGTTGTGGCACAGGAGATTATGTCATGCTAGTATGAAAACCCTTAGGAAAGTGACCCAAAATGACCTAGTTAGAGGTGTCGCCAAATTGAAATTTTCTAAAGATCACCTTTGTGATGCCTGCCAATTAGGAAAGCAAGTCCACTCATCTTTTCACCCCATTAAGGACATTAGCACCTCTAGACCTTTAGAAGTCCTTCACATGGATTTGTTTGGACACATTAGCACTGCCAACTTGGGAGGGAAAGTCTATGGTTTTGTAATTGTTGATGACTACTCGAGGTTCACTTGGACTAGATTTTTTTCACATAAAAATGAATCTTTTGAGGAGTTCAGAACCTTTTTTACTTGGATTCAAAAGAATCTAGGTTATGAGATCTTGATCATCCATAGTGACCATGGGGGAGAGTTTGAAAATGAAAGGTTTGGAAATTTTTGTGAGGACAAGGGGATTAGCCACAACTTCTCAACTCCTAGGACCCCTCAGTAGAATGGGGTAGCTAAAAGAAAGAGGCAGACCTTATTGGAAGCAACTAGAGCCATGCTTGCTGAGTATTCACTTCCAAAATACTTTTGGGCTGATGTGGTTAATACAGCTTGTTATGTGTTGAATAGGGTGAATATTAGAGCCAAACTAGATAAGACATCCTATGAGATCCTAAAGGGTAGGACACTCAATCTTTCCCATCTTCATGTCTTTAGTTGTAAGGTTTTCATTCACAATAATGGGAAGTCTTACTTAGGAAAATTTGATCCAAAATCTGATGAAGAATAGTTCTTGAGATATTCTAGTGTTGGGAAGTCTTTTAGGGTGTTTAACAAGAGAACTTTGATGGTGGAAGAAACCACACATGTAGTGCTTGATGAGTTTGATCCTAGAAAGCCTGGATTTGAGGATGATGATGATGTTGGAGAGATTACCACTAGAGTAGAAAATTTGGAGAAGTGAGTAGAACACCAAAACACTGAAGTAGTAGGAGATGTTACCAATGGAGTAGAAAATGTAGATCTGTAAGAAATGGTTGGACCTTCACACACCTTGCCTAGAGATTGGAGATACTCTACAAGTCACCCCAAATATTTGATCTTAGGAGACCCTTCTATTGGAGTTAGGTCTAGACATGGACTTAGGAAGGAGGTGAACCACTCTGCCTTTATCTCAATGACTGAACCCACCAACATAAACCAAGCCCTTTCTGATGAGTTTTGGATTTTAGCCATACAGGAGGAGTTGAACCAATTTGTTAGGAATGATGTTTGGGAGCTTGTAGAAAGACCTAAGGAATAAAGTATAGTTGGAACCAAGTCAGTCTTTAAAAATAAGGTGAATTATTATGGAGCAGTGGTTAGGATTAAAGCAAGATTAGTAGCTAAGGGTATAACCAAATAGAAGGGATAGATTTTTTTGGAGACTTTTTCCCCTGTAGCTAGATTGGAAGCCATTAGAGTGCTATTAGCCTTTACTTCATATAAAGGATTTAAGCTTTTTCAAATGGACGTTAAGAGTGCCTTTTTAAATAGGAAAATAAAAGAAGATGTGTTTATAGAGCAACCCCCAAGTTTTAAGAGTTCCTTATTTCCAAATCATATTTTTAAATTAAAAAAGGCCTTATATAGTTTAAAGCAGGCACCTAGAGCTTGGTATGAAAGGCTTAGCACATTCTTACTAGAAAGGGAGTTTGTTAAAAGTAGTGTAGACACCATCCTTTTTCTTAGAAAAGTTGGAGATGACTTGCTCATTGTTCAGATTTATGTGGATGACATACTTTTTGGATCTTCTGATAAGAAATTTTGTGATGAATTATCTAAAATAATGAGTAGAGAGTTTGAGACGAGTATGATGGGAGAGTTGTCCTACTCTTTGGGATTTAACATAAAACAATTAGATGATGGAACGTTTCTAAATCAATCAAAATATATAATGGATATTTTGAAGAAGTATGAGATGGATAAAGCCAAGCCAATTAATACACCCATGACTTCTAGTGCTCCGTTGGATAAGGACCCAAGTGGTAAGTCTGTTGATCATAAGAAGTACAGAGGCATGAGTGGATCCTTACTTTACTTGACTACTAGCCGACCTGATATAATGTTTAGTGTATGGCTTTGTGCTAGATTTCAAGCTGACCCTAAGGAATCCCACCTAATTGTAGTTAAGAGAATTTTTAGATAACTTTTGGGGACTAAAAGCTTAGGAATTTGGTACCCTAGGTACAACACTTCTTTTGAAATTATTATATTTTCTGATTCTGATTTTGCAGGACATAAGGTGGATAGAAAAAGCACTTCTGGAACTTGCCAATTTATAGGACAATCTTTGGTCTCATGATTTAGTAGAAAGAAAAATTATGTTGCACTTTTCGTTGCTGAAGCTGAGCAAATTGCTTTAGGAAGTTGTGTGGCCCAAGTCCTTTGGTTAAAACAGCATGTATTAGATTTAGGATTACCTGTAGGCACCATCTCAATTTTCTGTGATAACACTAGTGCCATCTACATCTCTAAGAATCCTATCCAATATTCAAAGACTAAGCACATTAGCATTAGAAATCACTTTATTAGAGACCATGTGACAAAGGGGGACATTGAGTTACACCATGTGACAACTGAGAATCAACTGGCTGACATCTTTATTAAACCACTGGCCTTCGACACTTTCAACTTTTTAAGGACCAGATTGGGTGTGATTGATATAAATGCATGAACTTAATTTCTATTTGATTTTCTTTTTCCTTCTTTTTCTTTACTTTTCTTCTTCTTTCTTCTTCTCTTCTTCATTTATTACTTTATGTTCTTGTTTGTTGCTTTGTTTTTTATGCCTTTTTAATCATCGTTTAAATGACATCATATGCCTTATTCTTGCTTTTAAAAATTTATAGTCAATGTTTTACATCTCTTAATTTATTAAAGGGTAAAAATATACTGTTGATTGTGTCTCTTTCTCTAACATATTTTAGTGGCATAATTTTCTTTTCTAATCAATATTCTATCTCAAATTAACAAATGGAGTATGCAATTAAGATATTTTCTAACCTTGCTACAACATATCTATCTTGTATGTATAATGATCAAAAGTTTTTTTTGTCACATCAAGAATTCTTCGTTACTCTTTTCATTGCATTTATTCATACAATTATTGATTCTATTTTGTGGTTTGTTCTTCTCTATATTAGAGAGTGAGTTCTTTTTCTCTAATATCTAGAAGATATACTCACAACTAAGATTATTTAAGAGTTTTTTTTAAAGAGAATGTAGCTTGCAAAAATAAAAAAAAAGTGGTCAATGATGCCAAATTAAAAGATGCGCAATGACAACAAATTAAAAACAAATATATACACAAAGTGTATCAAAAAGAAGCACAAAGCGTCATTCAAATTGACAAGAGGCATAAAATGATCCCATCAAAAGCAAGCTCTCCTCTCCTTTCAAAAAAAAAAAACTTGTAAAACTTGGAAGAATTCATATATCACTTGATAAAATCAAATGCTTGATTTCAACTTTTAGTGATTATGACATAATTACTTTGATACATTATTCTATAAGATATTTTTTCTAAAATCAAGTGGTGAACGGATCCTTTTTCATATCCAATTGAATTTTTTGAGTTAGGTTATTGATTTTAAAAGACTATTTTACACTGAAAGAAGTCCGAGCTTAGGGATTAACATGATCTGATATTCTACTATTTTTTGAATTTTTTATGTTGTTAAATCATTAACTTACAAATCTTTCGAATCAATCACATAGAAGACTACATCATGTTCATGCCTTGGTTAAAAAAATATATATATATTAGGATTGTTTACTATATTTTTTAGTTTCTTCCTCCTTTTTGAGATGTCAAAAGGGGGACTAGTATGTTGGTGTTTGCACTGTTTTATTTTTCACTAGTTTATTCTGAAAAATGTGAACTACTATTTTTTGATCGTCGAAGTGTTTGCAATCATCAAAAAGGGGGAGATTGTTGCAAATCTGTTGCTTATGGATTATGTTTTTTATGCTAGCAAACACTCTTGTTTCTCTACGACTGCCTTTTTTACTAACATTTAAGGGTCACAAGTGTTGAAACTCATTCACTATGAATTAGGTTGTTAAGCCTAAGTTATGTCCCACGGTTAATCAAGATCGGGGGTGAATTGGTATTTTAAAAATTAATCCCTTTTTTGAGTATTTTAAAAAGAAATTAAAATTTTAGTGCTTTTTATAGAAATAGTTTTCAACCATAATTTTAAAACAGTAAATCACAAAAATAAAAAGTAGCGGAAAAATAAAGATACCAAATTTATAGTGGTTCAATCAAAACCAGACTTACATCCACTTCCCAGAGGCACCATCCGAGTATTGCACTAATACTACTAGTGACTCTCCTTTTGCGGCCACAGTAAGGCGGAGAAGCCTTTACAAAAACTCTTTTCACCACTACCCGATGCGATAGAGAACCGTCGTCCTTTTACAATATCCCCAATGCTGGAAGAGAACCGTCCGTCCTTTCACACTCTCCTAGTGTGGGCAGAGAACCCTTCATCCTTTCACATTCTCTAAGGGTGGGCAGAGAACCCTTCATCCTTTCACACTCTCCTAGTGTGGGCAGAGAACCTATGACTGTTCACACTCTGCAAATATCGACAGAGAACCGGGTCTCCTTGACAAATCTTCTCACAAGAATTCTAGAAGGAAGATAGAAAAGAGTGAAGTAATCCCAAATCACAAGTATAGATTCTTACCTTTGAACACCAAGCGAAGCCTTTATGCTCCAGTGGTAGGAATCCTCCTTTGAATGCACTCTCACACTCTCTCCTTGACTCTTCTTTCTATAGGCATGAAGATCAATGAGCAAAAAGATTGGGTGGCAGTAAAAATTGGACCTTATATAGGAGAGACAAGAAAAATCGTCCAAAAACTGCATATATTCAAGTCAAGACGACATGGATGGTCCCGTACGATCGTAGATAATCCTAGATGATTTTACTTAAAGTGTCAGAAAAGATCCTAATGAATATTGGTACGAACTATGTTCGTACACGATCATCGTCCCGTACGAACTAGGTTCGTCAAGACGAACAGTTATTTCATAGGTCGATTCCCAAAATACCACAAGATGTAACCAACTTACTTAAGTTAGTTCCCATCGTCCTGAGACGAACAGTACTTTTTCCGAACGAAATTTTTACAGAGGGCAACTTATCCTAGCACGATTATGAATTTCATTTGAATGAAATTTTTATAGAGAAGACTTCATCCGGGGACGATTTATATTTCTTTTGGACGAAATTTTTACAGAGCCCAAGTCGTCCTGACACGATTATAGATTTCATCTAAATGAAATTTTTACATAGCCTAACTCATCCTGGGATGAAAATAATTTTATCCTAGACGATCAGGACGTAGAAAAATTTCCTCCAACTCCTATTCGCACCATTGCTTTTAAAAGGAGATAACTGACCTGATCGTCCCGTATGAATTGTATTCGTCCAGTATGATCAGTACAAAATTTTTAAGATATCCTCAAGTGTGTGTGTGTTAATTCACTCAATTACAATCACTCCCTCTCAACTTTAATTCATACAAAATAACAAGATACAAAATACAAGGTATCTCATGTTGAATTTGATTTGAAGACTTCAGTAGTTTGGAGTTTGATTTTCCTGAAATGTTAGTACACACAAGAGCAAAAACAAATTTTCAAAAAAGTGTTAGGAGATAACTACACATAAAATAATAATATTTGGAATCATCAAAATTATACAAGTTGCAAGAATGTAAAACATGCAAAAAGTAACTCTCTTAACAATCTCCCCCTTTTTGATGATGGCAAAATAATTATTGTTTTTTCAAATTCTAAAAATCTCCTAAACTACCCCTGAATTTATAAACCCATGAAAATAAAGAGGCAATTGAATTAAAAAAAAATTGTTTTAAAAAAAAATTTTAAAAACATAAAATAATACAAAAGACAAAACAAAAACAATCAAACACACATACGAAAACATACAATAAAACAAATAAAAAAAAATACAAAAAAATACACTTGACATAAATACACAAGACACAACAAATAATTTCTCCCCCTTTTTGACCACATCAAAAAGTGAAGAAGAAAAATACTTGAAATGTAAGTAGAAATATGAAAATCATTTAACAATTTAACATTGAAAGTGATTGAAATAATGTATCCAAATAAAATTGAAACTTAGACAAATCAGAGAAATTCATACAATTTAAGAAGTGATATAACATAGATAATAAAAAGAATTTATAAAAGACATGAGTAAATTTAAGCACTAAGATATAGAAAATCATTGTACTAAGGATGAATAAAAAATTATATATTTCAAATTTCAATATCAATTATAAATGAACATAAGATCAATTTGAATTAAGAGAAAGAAATAACTACCACATGTGGCACTTTGCGCATCTTTTTCACATTTGTGGCACATTTTTGTGCATCATTTTTTACTTTGGGCTTATTTTGTGTCTTTTTTTTACATTGCGAACCTTTGCACCTTCCTTTTGATTTTTTGTACTTTTATACAATTTGCAAGAGTACTTTTATTCTTTCCAAAAATAATAATCTAAAATTTCAAATCTTTCTAAGTGCATAAATAATGATTGATAAGTGAAATATAAAATAAGAAATCATCGCAATTGCAATAATAATATTAACAATAAGGCAGTCTAAAAGAGAGACATGAAATTGAAAATTCTAATAATATCAAGTTATAACCAAAACTTAAACTTAGAATAGTTAGATTTTCTAATGAATTTAATTTTAACTTATAATTCAGGTTATATCACAATTAAGATTAAAAAAATTGATGTTTTTCATAAAATCTTATAAACATTTCAGGAATAAGTTCAAATCAAAACACAAGAACTAATATTGATGTCACTTGGAAGATATTATAATGATACATCACGATATCAATACAAAATAAAACATCTGAAATAAAAGAGAAATACATCAAAATATTAAAAATAAATAATAATAATCACATAAAGTAAAAACAATAACAACACAAACACATAACATCAAGTGCATCTATCACTTAGATGGTTCCTGATTTGGAGGAGGAGGAGGAGGAGCACCACCAAAGAGGTTAAATTAAATACTCATAATAAGTACATAGGTACTAATATCATTCATTTGCTCCCTCATATAGTCCATGTCATGTTGATATTGAGCAGCCTGCTGATGTAAATGAGTCTCAATTTGATCAAAGCGTTGATCAAAATGAGTCTATAACTGATCAAATCTTTGAACCAAATCCAGATAATTTGGTTCATTAGCAGGAGCAGGTGCACCTTCTGGCTCTTCTTCTATATCACTTATGACATATGTTTTACCTGATTCCTGCTTGAAGATCGCTTTAAATGATCTGTCATTGTAGTAGAGCGGTTCTTCATATTCTTGATCTGGATCAACCAAGTTGTATTTCTTCTCCAAACAAAGGTAACTAAGTGTCCTAAGGTAATATTCCTTTTTCTTTTCAGTTTAGCATGGTCAATTTTAGAAAGCCCATAAAGATAGTTAAGGATAAGTTGGGCTTTATCTATAGGCTCATTTGACATGATTAGAAAGGTCACCATAGAGAGAAGGGGGTAATATTGACTCTATCACCAGCTTTTGGAATGATTGAAGTTCTAAGAATGTGCTGGATGATCCGTGCATTTCAGAAAAGACCGGATACCTTAGCCACATGCTCATTTAACCCATTTCCTCTAATCACCCTATTGATTTCATACCATTTATGTTGATCATTAGTGATTAAGGTATTTGCTCTTTATCCCTCAGTCCTTAAATTTAAAAATGCTCCTAAGCCATGCTTGGTGATTTCAATTTATTGTTTGAAGATATAGGACCGAATCACAGAGTGGTCAGAGTTGAAGGACATATTGGCTAGAAAATAGCGAAAGGTTTCCTTGTTATAGAGGTGGGCGAGGGTAAGGATAAAGCGAAACTGAGTTGAAGCAAATAAATGCATTACTTGAAAGCTAATATCTTCTTGGATTAGGATCCGGGAAGTGGTGATTTTGGCTGAAGCAAACCTAGGAAAAGAATCCTCATTTGCTTTGGATAGAATTTTTTTTTTGATGAATTCCTATGTGGTTTCTTGACTAAGACCTTTTGATGCTTGCTTGAACTGGCCATTTGAAAATGATCTAGAGTAAGAAAGGATTTGAAAGTGATGCTTAGAGAGTTATAATTGAGTTGAAAAGACTGCTTATTTATTGAAAAATGATTCATTCTTACCAGACAAAAATAATTCATCCCGTACGACATTTTCGTTTATCCCATACGAAAATATTTCGTATAGACGATTTAATATGACCAGAATGAAATGGCTTTTAATAATCACGCGACTTACGAAGCATCTTTTCATACAGACTTTTGACCAGTCTGATCATACAGACGAACACATGTTCGTCCCGAGACGATAAGAACTTATATCATTTTAATGGCAGTTGAAACCGTCCCTTACATCGAATCGACATGTGTTCGTCCAGACGAATCAAAGGTTCGTACGTATGAAGTTCATATTAAAAACTACCTTATCCATTCAACCGCTTCATTCATTCGTCCCATCGATTGAAAAACAAATCATTCTGTACGATCATAACGATCGTCCAGACGAAGTGACCATTAAACATTGAAAATTGCATGCAAACGGTTTAAAATCTGACACTTTGACACATTACACAAATCATCCCGTACGAAAATTTTTCGTCCCAGATGATTTAAAAAAAAAATTGATTTTGCACAAAAACAAAAACTAAAATTCAAAACACACATTAAAAACACCATGTACAACATTAAAAAACATATTAAAAACAAATCACACAAAAACAAGATTAAAAACTCATAACGAATACAATAACATTAACTAGAAAACAAACATCAATGTTTCAGAAAACATTTTTATTGAAGCATTTAAATCAATCACACCAAGCCTTATTCTTAATGAACTGAAAGTATCAAATGCTAAAGGTTTTGTAAAAATGTCTGCAAGTTGATTTTCAGTTGTAACATGAATGAGTTCAGTTTCTCCCTTGGATACATGATCCCTTATAAAATGATGCCTTATATCTATGTGTTTGACTCTTGAATGTTGAATAGGATTTTTAGAAATGTAAATAACACCAGTGTTATCACAAAAAATTGGAATAGTGCCTATAGACAATCCTAAATCAATCAAATGTTGTTTCAACCAAAGTACTTGTGCCACACAACTTCCTAATGCAATGTATTCAGTTTTGACAGTAGATAGGGCTACTGAATTTTATTTTCTAATAGACCAAGAGACTAAAAAATTTCTAATGAATTGACATGTTTCAGAAGTGTTTTTCCTATCCACCCTATATCCTACAAAGTCAGAATCAATTATTTCAAATGAAGAGCTAAACTTAGGATACCAAATTCTTAAGTTCTGAGTTCCTAACAGATATCTTAAAATCTTTTTCACTGCTGTCAAATATGATTTTTATGGATCTGATTGAAATCTAGCACACAAACAAACACTAAACATATATCGGGGCGCTAGCTATCAAGTAAAGCAATAATTCAATTATCCATCTAAATTTCTTTTGATCAATAGATTTTTCCTTAGGGTCTTATGTAACTGAACTAAGGAACTCATTGGTGTACTAACAGGTTTAGTATTGTCCATTTCATACTTTTTGAGGATGTCCTTAACATACTTTGATTGATTAAGAAATGTGCCTTCCTCAATTTGCTTAAAGTTAAATCCTAGAAAGTAACTCAAATCTCTCATTAGACTCAATTCAAATTCAATACTCATTGTTTTAGAAAAATCATCACAAAGATTTTTATTTGAAGATGCAAAAATGATATCATCCACATAAATTTGAATAATGAGTATATCCTTTCCACATCTCTTTAAAAAGAGAGTTGTATCCACACTTCCATTTTCAAAAGATCTTTCAAGTAGGAAGGTGCTCAACATCTCATACCAAGCCCTAGCTGCATGTTTCAATTCATATAATGTCTTTTTCAACTTGAAAACATGATTTGGGTATTTAGAATTTTCAAAGCCTGGAGGTTGTTCTACAAACAAATCCTCTTGAATTATCCCATTTAAAAAGGCACTTTTGACATCCATTTGATACAATTTAAATCCTTTAAAATAGGCAAAGACTAGTAAAACCCTAATTGCTTCAAGTCTAGCTACATGGGAAAAAGTCTCCTCAAAATCAATCCCTTTAATCTAATTGTACCCCTTAGCTAATAATCTAGCATTATTTCTAATGACCACTCTTGAGTCATTCATTTTTTTTTTAATACCCACTTAGTTCTAACTACACTTTGATCCTTTGGCCTTGTAGTTAATTCCCAAACTTTATTTCTTACAAATTCATTCAACTCTTCTTGCATTGCCAAAGTCTAAAATTTATCCAATAGTGTTTGATCAATATTTGTGGGTTCTATAGTTGAAATGAAGGTTGAATGATTGACTTCCTTGTTTAATCCACGCCTAGTCCTTACACCCTCACTAGGTTCACCTATAATCAATTCCCTTGGGTGATTTTTAGAAAATCTCAAATCTCTAGGCAAAGGGTTTTCTTTTTCCAAATTCTCTTCCACATTTTTTTTCCAAATTTTTTTTATCAATCTTTTGGGAGTTTTCCTCAATCTCATCTTCAACAACATTTGGCTCTTCCAAATTTCCAGATTCATCAAATACAACATGTGTGGTCTCCTCAATTATCAAAAGTACTTTTATTGAATACCTATTAAGATTTTCCAACACTTGAGTATCCAACAAAAATTCCTTCATCTGATTTTGGATCAAATGTTTTTAAGGAGATGTTCCATTGTTATGAACGAACACATTGCAATCAAAAACATGTAAACGAGATAAATTAGGTGTTCTTCCTTTTAGTAACTAATAGGGTATTTTTATAATTTTGATCTAACATTACACCCTGTTCAGAACATAACATGCAGTGCTAACCGCCTCTGCCAAAAATTTTTGTAAGTGAGATTCTGCCAATACTGCTCGGGCGGGCTTCTATTATGTATCATAACATGAGGGGTTCTAGGTGCAGAAAAGTTTTGATCAATTCCTTTTTCCTTACAAAATTCATCAAATTTTTCATTCTCAAATTCTCCTCCATGATCACTTTGTATAGAAATAATTTCACGTCATATTTTCTTTGAATCCAAGTTGAAAAATTTCTAAATATCTCAAATGATTCACTCTTATGAAATAGAAATCTAACCCATGTGAATCTTGAGTAATCATCCACAATCACAAATCCGTATATCTTGTTAAGAGAGTTGCTATTTGCATGTTATATATTCTTGCAACTTGTATTATTTTGGTGATTACAAATATTATTGTTTTATGTATAGATATCTCCTAAAACTTTTTGGAAGATTTGTTTTTACTCTAGTGTGTACTAACATTTCAAGAAAATTAACTCCAAACTATGAAGACATCAAATCAAATTCAGCATCCAATCATTTATAAAATAAAAGCTTTAAAAATGTTTTTGAATTGAGAGGGAGTGATTGTAATTGAGTGAATATTCACAACACACGCATATGGGGGAATAACTTTTGTGAACTGATCGTACGGAACGAACATAGTTCGTACGGGACGATCATGTCAATTAACCCTCGGAAGAGTAATGGATCGAACAGGCAGTGAGAAAATTTTTCTAAGTCTTAATCATCCAGGACGAATTTAATATTCATCCCGGGATGAACGCCTCTGGATTCTCATGTTGCACTATTCATCCAGACAAAATTTACCATTTGTCTCTGGACAAAACTCTATATTTAAAATTGTACAGGATGAAATTAAACCTTCATCTCTAGACGAAACTCTCTGTATAAAATCATCCAGGATGAAACTTGTTCATCCCAGGATTAACCAAATTGACTTACCACAGTTGGTTATGTCCTGCTGGGATTTGAAAACCGACCTATGGAATAACCATTTCATACCGGACGAACCTAGTTCATACGGGACGATGATCGTGTATGAACATAGTTCATACCAATATACTTTAAGATCGTTTTGATACATTAAGTAAAATCGTCCGGGAAGATCCACAATCGTACGGGATGATCAACTGCATACAGAATTGAAAATTTGCAGTTTTTGAGCAGTTTTTCTTGGCTTTCCTATATATAATCCAAATTAGACTGCCACCAAATCTTTTTGGTCATTGATCTTCGTGCCTACTGAAAGAAGACTCAAGGAGAGAGTGAGAGAGAGCATTCAAAGAAGGATTTCTTACACAGAAGCGTAAAGGTTTTGATTGGTGTTCAAAGGTAAGATTTCCTATTTGTGATTTGAGATTACTTCACTCTTTTTTTTCTTCCTTCTAAATTTCTTGTAAGGAGATCTGTCAAGGAGATAGGATTTTCTGCCCACACTAGGAGAGTGTGAAAGGATGAAGGGTTCTCATCCTACACTAGGAGAGTGTGAAAGGACGAATGGTTCTCTGCCCACACTAGGAGAGTGTCAAAGGATGGACTGTTCTCTGCCAACACTATGATAGTATAAAAGGAAAATAGTTCTTTGTCACACCGGGAAAGGGTGTAAAGAGTGTTTATAAAGGCTTTTCCACCTTGCTGTGGGTGCAAAAGGAGAGACACTATTGGTATTAGTGCAATACTTAGATGGTGTCTCTAGGGAGTGGATATAGATCTGGTTTAAACTGAACCACTATAAATCTTGTATCGTTAATTTTTTACTTTTTTTCGTATTTTTCTATTTAAAAAAGATTGTGGTTTAAATTTTTTTTATAAAAATTCACTAAAGTAATTTTTAGTTAAACTCATCCAAAAGAGGGATAATTTTTAACTACCAATTCACCCCCCCCCCTCTTAATAGATGTGGGACATTAACTTTGGTTTAACAACCTATTTACTAGACTCAACAAGTGGTATCAGAGCTTTATTTCAAAATCATAAGTTTAAACTACTTTTTGATTAACATAGATGGCTACCTTTAGAAATTGAAACATACCTGAGGGTTACTCTACTACTAGACCTCAACCGTTTAACAATATACCTTTTGATTTTTGAAAAACATGCATGTCTACTTTCTTTCAATCACTTGATTATCATATGTGGATCTTAGTCCAGGAAGGTTATACAAAACCAACTAGATTAGTTGATGGAGTTAGGGTTGAAACACCTTTTGCAGACTGGACTGTAGAAGAACATGACTTAGTATAACTAAACTCTAAATGTTTAAATAGTTTCTTTACTGCTTTAAAATCTGAAGACTACATGCGGGTTTCCACTTGCAAAAGTGTAAAGGACATATAGGATAGACTTTGTATAACATATGAGGGGACTAATGAGGTTAAACAATCTAGACTTAATATCTTGTTGCATGATTATGAACTGTTTTGCATGAAATCTAATGAATCCATTTCTGATATGTACACAAGATTCACTCAAATAGTCACCTATTTGTATGCAGTTGGTAGGGAATTAACGAATGTTGAAATGGTTAATAAGATTCTTTATTATTTACCTACTGCTTATGATGCTAAAATTACTGCAATTACAGAGAATAAAGATCTAAACATTTATTCTATTGAAAATCTTCTTGGTTCACTTATTGCTTACAAGCAAGAAGTTAGTCAAAGAAAGATTGATGCAGGTGAACCCCAAAATGAAAAGAACATAGCACTAAAAGTGGAAGAGTCTGAGAGTGAACACTCAAAACCTGAGGATGAAGACGACATATTATTAATGAATAGACAATTCAGATGCTTTCTGAAAAGGAAGCAGACGCCAGCAATGGAATAGAGATAAATTTAATAGAAATGATAAGGTTTCTAAAGAAGTAATTTGCTATGAATGCAGAAAATCGAGTCATATTAAAATTGATTGCCCAAAACTCAAAGACACTCATAGCAAGGAGAAGGTAGAGGAGAAACCAATTGTAAAAAAGGGAAAGAAGAAGTTTTAAAGAGCTTTCTGGGTAGACTCAGCTTTAGATTCATTAGAGACTGAAAAGGAAGAATAAGTCACCAATCTTTGCTTGATGGCAGATAGTCTTGATCAGTCAGATCAACTAGAGGGTCGCTCTCACACAAGACCTTGTGAGATCATATGATACCTGGACAGCGGATGTTCAAAGCATATGGTTGGAGATACTGCTCAATTCATAACGCTGGAAGCCAGGAGTGGAGGCAAGGTTACACTTGGAGATAATACCACAAAGAAGGTGGTTGGATCAAGTATGATTGTAAATCTTAAAAACTTTTTTATAGATAATGCATTATTGGTTGAAGGCTTAAAGCATAAATTATTAAGTATAAGTCATCTATGTGATAAAGGTTTTAGTGTAAAATTTTTCCTACTACCTGCATATTAAGCCTAAATGGTAAAAATATTTTAAATGGTAAAAGGATAAATAATGTTTATATACTAGATTTAAATTGCATTTAAACTCCTACTACTTTTTGTTTGAAAATTATTTCTGATGAGTCATGGCTTTGGCATAGAAGACTTTGTCATTCTAGCATGAAAAACTTTAGGAGGATTACCCAAAAGAATTTAGTAAGAGGTATACCAAAACTAGACTTTACTAAAGACCACCTTTGTGATGCATGTCAATTAGGAAAGCAGGTGAAGTCCTCTTTTCAGTCCAATAAGGATCTTAGGACTAGTAAACCATTGAAAATTTTACACATGGATCTTTTTGGACCAGTTGGAACTATGAGTCTAGGAGGGAAGGTATACGGATTTGTTATTGTGGATGATTACTCAAGATTCACTTGGGTTAGATTTCTATTTCATAAGAGTGAATAATTTGAGGAATTTAGAAATTTTTTGACATGGATCAAAAGAAATTAGGGTGTGAAATTATTTTTTAACAAAGTGATCATGGAGGAGAATTTGAAAATGAGAGATTTAAAAATTTTTGTAAGGAGAAAGGAATTGATCACAACTTTTCTGCACCTAGAATCCCTCAGCAGAATGAGGTAGTCGAAAGGAAAAAATAGAACATTAATAGAAGCCACCCGAGCAATGTTGGCAGAATACTCACTTCCTAGATATTTTTGGGCTGAGGTGGTTAGCACTTCATGTTATGTTCTGAATAGGGTGAATGTAAGATCTAAATTAAATAAAATATCATACAAGTTGCTAAAAGTTAGAACACCTAATTTATCTCATTTGCATATTTTTGATTGCAAGATGTTCATTCATAATAATGGAAAATCTTCCTTAGGAAAATTTGATCCAAAATCAGATGAAATAATTTTTGTTGGATACTCAAGTGTTGGAAAATCTTATAGGGTATTCAATAAAAAAACTTTGGTAATTAAAGAGACCACACATGTTGTATTTGGTGAATCTAGAAATTTTGAAGAGCTAAATGTTATTGAAGATGAGATTGAGGATAACTCCCAAAAGATTGATAGAATAAATTTGGAATAAAATGTTGAAGAGAATTTGGAGAGAGAAAACCTAGAGATTTGAGATTTAAAAAAAAATCCAAGGGATATGATTATAGGTGAACCTAGTGATGATGTTAGAACTAGGCGTGGATTAAATAAAGAAGTCAATCATTCGGTCTTTATTTTTATTATAAAACCAACTAATATTGATTAAGCACTTTCTAATGAATTTTGGATATTGGTCATGCAAGAAGAGTTGAATCAATTTGTAAGAAATAAAGTTTGGGAATTAACTTCAAGGCCAAAAGATTAAAGTGTTGTTGGAACTAAATGGGTATTCAAAAATAAAATGAATGACTCAGGAATAGTCATTAGAAATAAGGTTAGATTTGTTGCTAAGGGGTATAATCAGATTGAAGGGATTGATTTTGAAGAAACTTTTGCCTCTATAGTTAGACTTGAAGCAATTAGGGTTTTGCTAGCATTTGCATGTTTTAAAGGATCAAATTAAATCAAATGGATGTGAAAAGTGTCTTCTTAAATGGGGTAATTCAAGAAGATGTTTTGTAGAACAACCACCAGGTTTTGAAAATTCAAAATATCAAAATCATGTTTTCAAATTGAAAAAGGCATTATATGGATTAAGATAGGCACCTAGGGCTTGGTATGAGAGGTTGAGCACCTTCCTACTTAAAAGATCTTTTAAAAAAGGATGTGTGGATACAACTCTCTTTTTGAAAAATTTTGGAAAGGATATACTCATTATTCAAATATATGTAGATGATATCATTTTTGGATCTTCAAATAAAAGTCTTTGTGATGATTTTTCTAAAATAATGAGTAATGAATTTGAAATGAGTCTAATGGAAGACTTAAATTACTTTCTAGGCTTTAGCATTAAGCAACTTGAGGACAATGCTAAACCTGTTAGTACACCAATGAGTTCCTCAGTTCATTTGGATAAGGACCTTAAGGGAAAATCTGTTGATCAAAAGAAATTTAGAAGGATTATTGGATCTTTACTTTACCTGACTGCTAGCTGACCCGATATCATATTTAGTGTTTGCTTATGTGCTAGATTTTAATCAGATCCAAAAGAATCACATTTGACAGCAGTAAAAAGGATTTTAAGATATCTGTTAGGAACTCAGAACATAGGAATTTGGTATCCTAAGTTTAACTATTCATTTAAAATTATTGGTTATTCAGATTTTGACTTTGCAGGTTATAGAGTGGATAGAAAAAACACTTCTTGAACATGTCAGTTCATTGGAAATTCATTAGTTTTATGGTCTAGTAGAAAACAAAATTCAATGGCTCTATTTATTGCTGAAGTTGAATATATTGCTTTAGGAAGTTATGTTGCACAAGTACTTTGGTTAAAATAACAGTTGATTGATTTTGGATTGTCTATAGGCATTATTCCTATTTATTGTGATAACACTAGTGCTATTTGTATTTCTAAAAATCTTATTCAACATTCAAGAACCAAACATATAGACATAAGGCATCATTTCATAAGGGATCATGTATCAAAGGTAGAAATTGAACTTACCCATGTTTCAACTGAAAATGAACTTACAGATATTTTTACAAAACCTTTAGCCTTTGATCCTTTCAGTACATTAAGAACGAGGCTTGGAGTGATTGATTTCAATGCTTAGATAAAAATATTTTCTGTAATATTGATATTTTGTTTTTGTTTTTGTTTTGTGTTCATTGTATTTTTTAGTTTGTTTTTGTGATATTTTCTTCTTAAAAAGTCTGTTTTTAAGTATTGTCTTGTTTGTTTTTGTTTTGAGTGTGAAAATATAAATTTGTGGTCATCATCGTCCGAGATGAAAATATTTCGTACAGGATGATTTGTGCAGTGTGTAACCGTGTGCATAAAATACTTAGTTTTTAAAATTATATTTTCCTTTGTACGATCGTATATCATATAGGACGAATTTTTTTTTATGCGTCACGACGAATGCATAGAACAGTTGAATGGATAAGGTAGTTTTTATTACTATTTGTCTGTACAGACCTGTGGTTCGTCCAGACGAAAACATGTCGGTTCATAGCGGGGGACGGTTTTCAACTGCCATTAAAACAAATTGAATTTCTGATCAACCGGACGAATACGTGTTCGTCTGTACGATCATTTTGGTTAAAAGCCTGTACGAAAGGATGCTTCATAAGTTGTGTGTTTACAAAAAGCTATTTTTTTACTCATTCGTTCGTCCATACAAAATTTTTTTGTACGGGACGAATCTAATTCGTATGGGACGAACGAAAGTTTTGTCTGGTACGAACAGTCATTTTTCCATAAATTGATAGCAATTTTTTTACTAAACAATCACTTTCACACATCTCTTTCAACCCTTTCTTCTCTTAAGATCTTTCAATGGCAAGTTCTAGCAAGTGTCAAAAGTCTTTGACTAAGGGTCCATTAATAAACTTGTCTGAAAATTTCCTTTCTAAAACCAATGAAGAATCCTATGCTAGGTTTGTCTCCACGAAAATTACCCCATCTAGAGTACTCCTACAAGAACAATTTGAAAGTTCGTTAGGGATGTTAAGCCCTTATGAACTTAGTCCCAAGCTAACCAAGAGGGGGGATGAATTGGCATTTTAAAAATTTCTTTTCACAAAGAATAAAAATTGCGTTGCCAAAAATAATGAAGATTTCTCTATTAGAAGTGTACAAAGTGAGATTAAACCCAAAATGAGTAGAGGCAAATAAGTGCATTAACCAAAAAGTAATTGGTTGCAAATCTATTATTCAGCTTATATTTGTATATTGAAAAAACACTATTCTCTTGGACTGCTTGTTGCCTTCTAACTTTTCAGAATCAAATACTCGGCACGAAGAACAAAGCCAGTTCAGGATGCGTAGTTAGGTTGAGTTAAATATCTTTTGTTCTTTCACTTCTTGAGTTACTTGTAATTGTCAAAGAGACTGATGCTAAGTAACCCTTACACCACACAACTTGATGAACTTAGAATTTCTGTTTACTCATATCGGCCAGACGATTTTATTCGCCCTGGACGATCGGGCTAAAAACAGAAAGTCTAAATAAAGACTCTTAATAAGCAACCTGACCATAACACTATCAGCCTGGACGATACGGTGTATCGGCAGGGACGATAAGTTCAAACAGAAAGGACAGTTGTCGCCATGGCATTAAGCTTACTGTATTTTTTAAATTATCGCCGGAACGACACTTGGATCGGCACTGAGACCTTACTACATCCTAGCAACCATCGGATGTATAATGTGTGCCTATCCATATGATCATACATCCCCGTGTCACTCCCGATCTGCCTCACGGTCCTACGTGTATATTGTCAAAAACCCTTAATACTCTTAGGAATCCGGCCAGCTTGATCGCTTGCTACACCTGTCTGAGACCTATACCAACCTGCAATAGATTCGTAACTTCTTGACACTCGATTCGTAAAGCAGCTCGTTCTGTGCTTCGAGCTATCTATAACACATACGATCAAGCCAATTTCTCACATCATCCAGCTTTGCACCAGGCGTATACTCTTGGATGACTTCTTGAGTTTATGTCTAATCGGCTAGGCGATGTCTTTGGCCTGGACGATAAATTCGACAACTTTGCAATTAATGCACTACACTAGCTCTTCTATTTAAGATTATTTGAGAAGCCCGAGTGATCAGTTTCGCTGCCTTGCTCACACTACTCCTAATTTGTCTAACGAGCTAGCATGAGGGAGATGAGAGAGGATCTTGAAGGGGGAGCTGTGTGAGGGATTTACAAGTGTTGCTTCAAGATCGCTTCTGCTTCTCCTTCATTAGAGTTTTCGTCTGTGTAAGGGTCGTAGACGTAAGAGTAGCTTTTGTTTGTGGTTCTCTAACAGCTTCAGGAGAAGCAAAATGGATAGTTCTCTGCGCTGCCGGGGTGTAAAAAAAGGAGGTTCTTGTGAGGGCATTCTCTGCCAGCCGTGGGACTAAAGGGGAAGTCACTTTTTAAGTGCAATACTTGGAGGAAGCCTCAAGGAGTGGGACGTAGTCGAGTGACCCGAACCCACTATAAATTCTGTGTCTTATTTTTGCTTCCGGCCACTTTTAATTCCGCATTATTTTTTTGTGATTTTAGTTTATGCATTTTTATTCTTTGTGAAAAGAAATTTTTAAAATACCAATTCACCCCCCTCGTTGTTATGGGGCTAAGTTCATAAGGGGCTTAACATCCCTAACGAACTTTCAAATTGTTATCAGAGCGGGATTCAAAAATTTAAGTTTGTTTTCTAAAACTTTTTGAATTTGATCCATTGGCTAACTTGGATAGAAACACTACTGAAAGTTATTGATACGACCTCCATGTACAACTTGACCTTTGTTTTCTTAGAAACCACGCATGCTACTTTTTGTAATCAACTGACTACGCTATGGATGCTTTATCAACAGAAGATTCTCCACCTTCTCGGGAAATAATCGCATTAAAAATTAAAGTTGGCTTGTTATAATGATTTCGAGACGAACAAATTTAGCGCAATTTAAAACTGCAAAATATTTTAATCTATTTTTTCGGTGCCTAAAATCTGAGGAATTACATGAGTGCTGTCTTCTTGCTCAATCAGGTAAGAGATTGGAGATAGGTTATGATCACCTTAATGAAGGAACCAATGAAGTAAAACAATCTGGGTTAAAATTATTCTTTTGCGATGACTACGAACTTTCGTATTGAACCATCTGAAACTATTCTGACAGAATTACCTAGGTTTACAAAATTGACTTCATATGGCATGCACATTAAGGGAAAAGGGCTTTTCGAACTATGAAAAAGTAAACCAAAATTTGAATGCTTGCCTTCCTTACGCGCGTGATAGTATAAAAAAATAATACTGCAAAAACACATGAATCTAAGGATTATGAAACAAAACATCATGAAATGGGAAATAAAAACTACATTGGCACTTTACTTAACAAAATACTTACGAGCAAAGACTGATCGTGAACATAGAGAAGTAATAGGCTATCATGCACTCTAACCGAAGAGCTATAGACAGTTGACGAAAAGTTTGTAATTCCCCAGCACGCGAAGAAAGCGCTACCCCAAAATATATGTGTGGAAAATTCAATGATCATTTTCCTGTGACGCGTCGTCTTGCGATACACCCGATTGGAAGTTATGCCATTAGTTAAGGTGCGCCCAAGGGCAAATCCACTTAAAAAGCGGATCTAAGGTTCCAACTCAATAAAAGCATCACAATCTTGAGAGTGATTTACTAGCGAAGACGAAGATGACAAAGGAGTGACGGATTTCATATAATATATATAAGGATCTTGTGGATGTGTTTGAAGTGCAAAGAGAAACCTGGACATTTTGAGGAACAGGTTGAGCCCAAACAAAGAGCTTTCAAGATAATCACACAAGCAAAGGAAAAAATGATTTAGGAGAACAACTGAGTAAAGTCTTGAAGAAGACAAGAGGAAGATAGTATCCCAGAGAAAAGTGCCCCGACTCCTGAGGCAGAGAAATACCTTTAGCATATTGTGCAATTTCCCTCATGTAGACCTAAACCATGAGGAAGATACAAACTTTAAGTGACTTATAATCACGGAGGAAGGTCAGTTTCTTATGAGCAATGGTCATGAGGAAGACGATATGTAAACCAACCCTATTGATTGAAGTTGTTTGAATTTTTTTTGAGAATAATGGTATATCCCATAAAGAGCACATCGTTAAAACTTCTACGCACCTGCTAACTCTAAAGAATTTCCAAATATTCTTGTTTTGCTCACAGAAAGGAATTATTAAGTCATAACTTAAGAATCAGTCAAACGACATTAAACTTTTTGTTCTAATCACCTAATGGCGGCCATTCTTTAGTTTATATTAAATTAAATTGTAAATTTAGTATTTTCGATTGTAAAGAAAGCATCAAATTAAATTTTATTGGATCACACTATTTAATAGGAGCAATGCCAATCGCCTATGTTTTCTTAACTTACATTCTTGCAGTCTGATTAATTTGCCGCTCTCTTGTGATTTCTTAAACACGCTGAAATCATAAAGCAGTGATAAGATCGTTATTATGGGAAAGTAACAAAATTTATACTTAATTGAGGTGCGATTTTCATAATCTATATTAAACGTTAAATAAAAAATATTTATGGATTCGAAGTAACTAGAATTAGATAAAATATAGAGAAAACATTGAGAAAGACATTACTTTTTATCACTAGTTTCGAGAACTCTGGAGCAAGGGAGATTGAGCCCGGTTATGATACCGTCCATGCAAATATTCTCTCTACTAAAACATCCTTTATTCCTGGGAGTTAGTAAATTGTTTCTGTTTTAGAGCCCTGGCACCCGCATTGCGGCGAATCTACGACACTTAGTGTCGATCTGTTCGCAATCAGTTAGACACTCAACCTGGGTGTGAAACCTAAGGAATGCATGATTCATAACAGACCATACCGCATGCATTCTATATTTCTAAGAAGACCCCAAACTGTTGAGTTCCAAATCTAACTGTTGTGATTTTGCAGGAGTGCTCTCACCAGAAACCTCGTGGGAGCATACGAATATACTAAGACATATGAAGGCTCGCAGCTCATTCCATCGCTCAAACCTGCGCTTTAAATAAATTTCTTGAAATATGTTTGTTTCATTTGTGTTACTTTGACTTTATTGTTTGCTTTCACGGTGATTGCTTAAATTTTGCCTTCCATATGTTGAATCTTTTCAAGATTTTTAGATTTTGAGTTTTGAAGATGTGTTTAGCTTTTCCTAAATTTAGGTCAAAGGAGAAACACCTGGATAGTTTCCCCCTTCTGACCTTATTAGTGGTATAACTTTTCTTCTAAACAAAAGTTAAATCATTTGCCCATATATTTTGAAACAAATCTTTCTTCTTCTACAATATCCCTTCTTATACATAATATCCAAAATCTTACATATCTTTCGATATTTTAAATCATCATTGTTCTATACATGTTTTTGATTTGTTTGTGGTTTATTCTTCCCTATGTTAAAGAGAGGTCTATTCTCTAATATTGGAGAATATTCTTTCACATGAGCTTCCTTTTAAGAGTTTCAAAAGGTGTTTAGCTTACAAGAATTATAAAAGGAAATAGGCCAATGACGCCAAAATGAAAAAGAAAAAAGATACATAATTGTGTATCTTCCAAAAATCAAAGATGCCAAAATGCCAATCAAACGATTCAGAGGCTTAAATGAGCCCACTAAAGGCAATCTATCCCTCTTTCAAACTTTTAAAACTTAGACAAACTCATTTAACATATTTGATGAATTCAAAGGCTTGATTTTAAAATTCCCATGATTAGGAAAAAACTTTGCGTTATTATTTAGATGATAGTTTTTGTAAACAAGTTTGATTGGATCTTCTTTTTTGCCAATTAGGATTTATTCTGAGTTAAGCAACTAATATTTTCAAAAGGAAATTTTATACCATTAAAAAAACGTCTGATTAGGGATTTAACAAATCGTATATCTTCCTTTGTCTCTGATTAGGCTTAGCTAAAACTCCTGATCTTGTGGAACTCTAAAAGTTTATACTTTTTGCAAAATTCTCATATGATGCTCCATAAACAAAAAATTTTTAAAAAAATTGAAAATCCAAAATATTTGTTTTTTTATTTTCCCTTTGTTTTTGCTTTCTTTTACTGTGTTGTTTTTTGGAACTGTTTTTCTTTTTGTTTTAATCTTTATCGGGGTTGAATCATCACCAATCTTTTCGCTTAGTTTCAATTCTCTCACCCCAGCAGCAAACAACATAGACCAGGACATATCGCTGTTCAATGCTTCAGATTACCAGCTTGCCAGCTACTTTCAGCAGCACCTCCCAACTCCATCGTGATAACAGTTTTCGTTTTTCTAGTCTGGTTGTTTTTGCTGTTTGTTCTCTGTCTTATGTGTTTTCTTTGTTCTTTGTTTGTTGTATTTTCTTTTGTATCTGACCTCTTTTTTGATGACAAAAGGGGATAGGGTAAGGTAGAGAATAGTTTTTGGGTTTTAATTCTGTTGAAAATCTAGGAGTTTTTTGGTATGTGATATATTTTCCAAACTTGTATTTGCCTATCATCAAAAGGGAGAGATTATTGCAAACTATTTCATGGTATGTTTGAGATTGACAAACACATTTTCTCTTGAACTTTCTGTGTGCTTCTAACTTTTCAAGAATCATAAGTCGAGAGAACGACAAAGCCATTTCAGGATTAGCGTATTTCAGGTGGTCGTCGTATTTTGTTTTTCACTTCTTGAGTCACTTAAATGGTCAAAGAGACTGATGCTAAGTAACCCTCACACACACTGAGAGATTAGAAGTTTTTGTTTACTCATATCGATCAGGACGATTTTGATTATATCGGCTGGATGATCGGGCTTAAAACAGAAAAAGTCTAAAAAATGATTCTTAAGTTAAGGCAGCGAACATTACATATCGTCTGATAAGTAGTGCAAGCCATTACGATAGCTCAAATAGAAAAAGTTATGCCAATAGACAATAAGGTATACTGTATTTTTAAATTACTGCCGGATGTTGATCATGATCGGGCCTGACGTATATTCATAATTATTGCTTAATTCGATCATGGAAATCAAGCGAGTAATTAATGGATGATTGAACGATCATATATCCTGGACAATTCGAGGGTCGCCGAAGGACGATCCAATCAAACGTTAAGTTTATAAGATGATAAAATCCGGCAGCTCGTATCCAGGCTATTCTCAGGAATGAATTTCCATGATTTGAATTGATCGCAGGATATCGTAAGATTAGCCTTGATGATCATCTCCAGCATTTGCTAATTGGGCGAACTCATGGCCTGATCTTCTGATTTTGTACTGGATAGCCAGCATGGTCATATCGGCCTTGGACGATAAAGTCGGCAACTGAATTAAATGAGCTCCTTGAAGCTCTTCTTTAAGAGCTCTTTTCATACATTTTTGAGAACTTTGCTGCTGCCATGACCTGAGAATAACTTGAGGAGAGAAAGAGAGAGGGAGATGAGTAGAGATGATTTGTGAGTGGGGACATGTGAGGATCACAGGCGTTATTTCAAGGATGCTCTGTGCTTCTTCTTTTCTAGAGTTTCTTCGTGGAAGTGGTCGGTATGATGTATGTACGATTAGCTTTGCTTGTGGTTCTCATTGCTAGCTCTTCAGGAGTGATGCAAAATGTATGATAGATTCTCCTTCGCTTGCGGGTGACAAAAAGGAGGTTCTTGTGATGGCTTCGTCTCCGCCTCCGTGGGGGCTAAAGACGAGTCACTTTCTTTAGCTTGGCAATTACTTGGAGCGGTGCTCCAAGGAGTGGACGTGGTTGATTGATCCAAACCACTATAAATTTCTAGTTTCATTAGTTTCTTGATCCCATCACTTTGAACTCTTCCAATTCTTCTGAGTTTATTCTTGATTTATGCT
>NW_021319227.1:199308-205425 GCF_001605985.2 Dendrobium catenatum
ATTTGTTTGTGCGCTAGATCTACCCCTAGGTTAGGGATGAATTATACTTGTGCAATCTTATGCAGGTGGCCATACTCATATAAGGAGCTAAAATTAAAGGGGGCAATTAATAAAAAATTATATACTCTTTGCACAGGTACCTGCAGCGCTTAAGATCCCCTTTAAACAATAAGAGCATGGCCAAGTGTTGATAAAAGTAATGCATTTTAATTTCATATTACAACTGCTTGGGATTGAATATATATAACTGTTGATTATTAGGATAACCTTGCAGAATAGAGTCTAGATTTTTCTATTTAAGATTAATGTAAATTTGATTGAATAAGGTTATAATTCTTTGAAATGACTTGAGATTTGGATGCTTAATCCAATTTGAATTCCAATGAGGAGAAGACATCCCTAAAGGGGAGAGTCTTCTTCCGTTTGGAAATCAAATTAGGATATTTTTCAAATATCCAAAGAGAAAAGATAACATCTCGATCAAGGGGGAGTTTGTTTTCATTTGGATATCCGGAACCGACGAATCAAGATGTTCGTGAGAAGACGAAGAAATGGGCAACGAGAAGAATCTCAAATCTCAATGTCATTTGATCTAGGATTAGAAATCCGGGTTGTAGTCAGTGGTGCTCGACCACTTTAATTTTATGCAAATTCTGTGATGTAATAATAAGGGCACTTGTCTATGGATTTCAATTTGAATAATTAATTTAGTCGATTTATTTAATTGATTGCACATTAGAACTATATGCTTTTCTAGGCTTCTTACTTGCATGTCGTATTTTATTTAGCCTGGAATTCGCTCTTACGCTCTTAAGGACTTAATAAAATTTTTCTACTTAAATCAAATTAAAATTTTTAAGCTCACATAGAAACTCTAACGTTTTAAGAAATAAGTCTGGGACCACCAGAAGTTTTCATTTCATAGCATTCATTCAAATTCAAACTTTTAATCAAGTCGATTAGCATGCATCATATTAGCAACTAATTTAAAAACCTTTAAACCCTTAATTGCATTTGTTTAAGCATCAAATCCAACATAAGTTTAAGGGACCATTTAGGATCTGCTCTAGATGTCAGTCCCATTCTCAAATACCTTTCTTAAAAAATGTCCCGACCACTCTACATAAATTGACCGGACTCATAATTTTAAATCGTTTAGGTGGTTTAGCTGGCTCCCCAATCCAGGCCGGGGTAAGACCAGATTCGCATTGCATTAGCTAGGATCGGGTCAACTTTTAGTGCCCAATTTAGATTTAGGTTCTGAGGCTAGCTCGGGCTATAAGACATTACCCTCCGGGAATTGAATCCCAATTTTCTAATAAAATTGACAATTCAAAATTAAATGTCTCTTTCAATCTAATTTGAGCCCAACACTTAGGATAGACTGAGGCATTTCTGAATTGTTTCAGAATCTCAAGTGCCTCCTACCTTTCTTCTTTTGAATCCAGAAATAAGTGTTCAACCTTGATCTAATCCCAATTGAAAATTCTAAACCTTAACTTCCTTTAATATCTAACTTTGAAATCTTAAATAAAATTTGCACCGCTATTTTAATCGAGAGTCTTCGTAGGAAACTTTTATTTCCTACGATATAATTAACTACGAGGGCTTGCGCTCGTAGGAGATTTAGAAACCCAGAACTTATTTTCAAAATCAACTTTTTCAAAAACTTAATTAATTCTCTTTTGGAAAATCAAATACAACGATCATTATCGTCATTTTCGAATGATCGATAATAATTGATACCTTCTTTCTTCGGATAGATATATCAATTATTATTGTAGTTTTGATTATGAGCTTAATGATCTTCTATCCAAATTATCATAGTCAGACAATCGATTAAACTTCATTATGATCTTTCGAGATCATATCTTGTTTCCCCTTGAGTCTGACTATAATAATTTAGATAAATTTAGAATTCTTAAATTTGAACCCATTATGGGACGATATGATCATCTTTCGAGGCGATATACTGTTCATAATGACACGTTCAATTTTAAAATTCAAAATTTAATCTTCCCAAAGATAATTAAATATTTTTCAAAACTATATATACTTAAATTAAATTTTCAATCAAAACAAAAATGGCGACTCCGCTGGAGATTAATCTCACTCTCCATCTTTAATAACGGTATGAATTTTATTGAATCGGTAGTCTTAACTACCCTTCTCTCCGTTGGTCCCTCTCCCATTTCTTTCTTGGGTGAGTGTGGCCAACTCAATTAAGACATGTGAAAAGAGAGGTGAGTATAGGAAACCTCCCTTTAAGTCAGGCTTTGACATTTTGCCTCCAAATTAATTGGTAGAGCAAAAGAGTCAAGCCAAATCCTTTTGTATATGTTGGAAACTTGCATGCGAATTAATTACTAGCGTGCTAAGTTTCATAATTTATAAAAGACCCTTCAATTTGAAAGTCAAGATTTCAATCCTTTACGCTAAATTCATTCTCAAAATTGAACTCAAATTTGACTTCAAACTCTAATCTTTGTTTTAAAGTCAAAATATGGGCTTTGACATTTCATCCCAAGTCGATTGGTGAAATGAAAGAGTTAAGCCTGATTTTTGGATTTTTCATGTCAATTTTGTGAATCTACATGATTGAGTGAAACTCAGTGTGTTGAGTCATAAAATTTGAAGTAGATCCATTCGATTTTAATCTCAAATTAGAATTCGGTCTTAAACCAGATTCAATCTAAATTTTAAAATCAAGTTTGATTTCAACTATAAATTCAATCTTAATTTGATTTAAAATTAATTCAAAATTTTGACATTTTTCCCCAAGTCAATTGGTGTAGCGAAAGAGTTAAATTCAATTCTTGATTTTCACTCGTCAATTTTATAAACCATCGTGATTAGTGTAAACTGAACACGATTGAGTTATAAATTTAGAACAAAATCAATCAAATTCAAAACTTAAGCCAACTTTAAATCACTAATTTAAGTTAATTTCTTAATTCCAGAAAATCGAATACTCAAATGGCTGGGAAACTCGTCTTCTCACTGAATAGAGATGTGCTTGTAGAAGAAATTCTTAATGGCAATTCAATTCAGTATGAAATGGGATTTCAAGGTCTCAAGATTTCAGTTAATGGAGAAAGAATCTTAGATCTGTGACATCTGTCCGCTTGTACTCAAAGGACTTCCCCTTAGTAGAAGTTACTTTAGGGTCAGGAGTTGACTCCCCCATCTCCAAGATGTTGGTTATCGTCGCCCCTGTACCCATTGTATCCTCTGCTCAGGAGGATAACAACTAGAAGTCAATAACGACAAAAGAGTTACCATCTCAATTTGAGATCGGATCAAATTCTAGCACCCCCGTCGTCAGTAGGAACAAGACGAAGAATTACCTTCGAAGAGCCAGAAAAAGGAATCTTAATGTTAGAAAGATCGTTGAATCAGAAGCCTTAGAGAGGACCGACTTCGAGGCCAATCGAGAGTTTGTTGCTCCTTCTACTTACCCTCTCCTTGCACAAAGAAGGGAGGTTGTAGAGACGAGAGTGCAATCTTCAATACACCTACTTGACTACTACACAGAAAGACTCAAGAAAGCTAGAATTGAGCGATCACCAGCAATAGGCCATAGGCCCCCAGCTGAAGGTTATGATCCGTCCACTCTAATAGAAGATGTTAAGGCACGTTATTATACGTGTCCCACTACATTATTTGTAGAGGAGGAGGAGTAGAAATCACTCGGGGTGTCATTCTCTTAACTACTAGCCTAGTAGTAATTTGAGAGGGAAAATAATCTAAGATTGTGTCAGATTGTGATACCTTTGAAATCAAACTTTCAACGGGGTCCTATCGCGATAAATCTTTTGATTACAATAATGTCGTCCTTTCTAGGGATGTTGAAGACCCTATAACAGTCTCTCCCTTCAAAGAGATTGTAGGAATTTAATTCCATTTTAACAAGGGTCTTGCCACCTTTAAGGAAAACTTTCCAAATTCTCAAGTGTACTAGGTCTTGATTTTCAAGACAAGTTGATTCCTCTTTTTAATGAAAATTGACCTCTATCTTAAGTCTTAAGTAGGAGAGAGTTGTAGTTGACTCCATCAAATGTTTGCATACCCCTCCCTCCCACCGCTTTTGTGGGTTGATTTAACTTTTGAATTAAAATCTACTCAAACTTAAGTTGAATTCAGAAATAAAAATTTTATCAAGCTTCTAGCAATCTTCTATCTTAATAGGTGATTCTCGCACGTCTAAAATCTTTTCAAAGATTTTTAAAAGTCAAGTCGATACTCTTTTCAAAAGATTGAATGTGCTTTGAGGATTACTCTTCCTTGTATAGGAGAACGAATTTTCTTCTCTAATACTTGAGATATAATCCCAACATTCAAAATAAAAAAAATTAATTTATTTGAGGTATTTAAAGAAAGTGGAGCCTCTTCTCGAATTCAATTGAAATCAAAAGATGCGCAAATGCGCTAAAAGTGAAAAATGCACGAAGTGCATTAAAAGTCAAAAGATACACAAAATGCGTCACTAGAAAAAGAGAAGAAGAGTAAGAGGCCTTCCTTCTTTTGAATCCTTAAATCTCAAAATAAAACACCCAATCAACTTTAAATACTTGACTTTAAAATTCTTGAATTCAGATTCTTCAACATGTATGAATTTTCTATCAGATAGAAGAACATGTGCAAGAGAATTGAAAAGATTGAATTTCTCTCTTCAATTTAAACGCTTTGAAATAATTTTTTAATTCAAAATCTATGCAAGGGAGACCCCAGTTTAGTTTCTACGAGACTTGGTTTGGGTCAACAAAATTGAAATTCTCTCAAATTAGTTGGAGTCGACTCTTCTCATTCAAATTGATAAATTTGTTACCACATGTCGTTCCGACAGGGTCCAAATAGTTAGAGGAAATTTCTTAATAGAAAGATCGAATCTTCTACTCCTGAAAAGAATTCAAATCATTTCCTTGAGAAATGTGTGTAAGTCTTTACACATAGGAATCTCTTCTTTTAAAGCCTTTGAAACAAAATTACACTCTATGCTGGGTCCAAGATCAAACCCCATAAGAGGAGTATTTTGCAATGCTGGAAATTGCCATTCAAAATTAAACCACGACTGAGCAGAGTGCCCGACTCCAATTTGATGAGTTCGAGGCCTTGCAAAGCATTGTCTTCAAGGCTCAATAAAACTCTGAATCGTTCGAAGCCTGATTGGTTAAAGCTCGTGATAAGATAGTGCGATTTAGAACCTTCCAAGTAGGAGACTTGGTCCAGGTTCTTTGGATGCATATCTTAGCCTGTCGAGAGATTGGTGGAGGAGTTTGAACCAACACAAGAGTGTCCTCCTATCATTGAGACGATCTTTGAGAAAATTTCAAACATTAACTGATCAACCCTGAAGAATGCCACCCGATATTTTTAAATGTTGGGAGGCTCTTCAGGAAGTACCATGCCAGATGAGTGTCAAATTCAAAGTCAATAAAAAGTCTTCGAAATTCCTGGATTAAAGAAATTTTTCAATTCAAAATCAAACATCAGAAACTTTCAAAATTTGCATTTAAAAATCAAATTCAATTTTCAAAATTCAAAAATCAAATTAAAACCCAGATTAAAAAATCCTTCAAGTCCAAATTTATCGAATCAAATTTCAAATTAAAACATTTTCAAAATCAAATTCAAAATCAAATTTCAAATTCAAACACACTCCAATTTAAAATCAAATCAATTCAAATTCAAAAATCATTCAAATCTCAAATTCTAGAAGTCAAACCCGATCCTCTGTGTAGAGCAAGTTTCCTCTACGCATGATCATTCCAGATTCGATCCTCTGTGTAGAGCAAGTTTCCCTTACACATGATCATTCTAGCCTGATCCTCTATATGGAGCAAGTTTTCTCCATATATGATCATTCCAGATCTGATCCTCTATATAGAGCAAGCTTCCTCTATATACGATCGTTCAAACCCAATCTTTTATGTAAAGCAAGTTTCCTTTACATATGATCAATCCTAACCCGATAATCCGTAGAGAAAGTTTCCTCTACCAATGATCATTCCAAACCTGATTTTATATAGAGCAAGTTTCCTCTATATCTAATCTTTAAAATGTGATCTTTTATGTAAAGAAAGTTTCCTTTACATATGATCAATCCTGACCCGATCA
>NW_021319228.1:0-32776 GCF_001605985.2 Dendrobium catenatum
TGGGTCATTTTTTCACCTGGTTCAACCAGAGGGCTGACAACCCCATAAACATCAAGCTTGATAGGATGCTTGCCAATGATGCTTGGCTGGATTCCTACCCGAATTCTTTTTACATTGTGGAGGACCCCCTAATTTCTGACCATTCTCCCATTATCCTGCAGCATGAAGCTACCCCACTACATAAACGGAGGTTTTCAATTCAAGAACTACTGGACTCTTAATCCAGACTTTTGGAATGAGCTCATTTCCATTATTTCACAAAGATATCACAGCAGCCCTATAAACTCTTTCTACCAGAAGCTTAAAACCCTCAAGCTCACTATCAAGTCCAAAACTTGTTCATCCTCTAATTCCATCAAAAGAGATATTGATGAATTAACCCAAAGTCAAAGTTCCATTATTTCTCAGCTTCAGACTTATCCGCTTGATCAAGATCTGAATTTGGCTTTAACTAACATCAATCATAAGCTTGCCGAGAGAAATGCAAATTGGACTGACTAGATTATTCAACGGGCTAAATCTAAATGGCTATCATCTGGGGAGGATGACCTCAAATTTCTGTATTCTCGTATTAATGTTAGACATAACATTAACCTGATCAAAGTCATCTCTACCAATTCTGGCACTTTCTCCTCTAAATCTGAGATTTCTAATGCTATCATTCAGCATTTCCAATCTCTGTTCAACACCCCACCCCCTACTCACAATCACGGTAGTCTCTTGCCTATCTACAACAAGCTTCCGGAACATCTTATTCCCCATCTTCTTGCTCCCATTACCGTGGATGAAATTAAATATGTGGTCTTCTCTTCCCCTAATCATTCGGCCCCTGGACCTGACGGGTATACTTTTGAATTTTACAAAAAATGTTGGAACATCATTAGCAAGCAGCTGTGTGAGGGAATTATGACTTTTTTCTCTACTGGTTACCTTCCTAAGCAGGCTAAGGCTACGGCCTTAGCTCTTATCTCTAAAAAGCCTCATGCCAGTAACATTTCTGATTACAGACCTATCTCTTTATGCAACACATTCTATAAAATTATTGCTAAAATTCTAGCTAACAGGATGAAAGAGGTTATGCCCTACATTATACACCCTAGTCAATCGGGCTTTATCCAAGACAGGATTATTTCTGATAACATTCTGTTAGCATCTGATTTGCTTATGGATTTCAATACTAGAGGCAATACTAAATCCTTTTGTGCCAAATACGATATCCATAAAGCTTTTGATACCGTCTCGAGGAATTTTCTGCTTAATCGTATGTTGGCCAAAGGTTTCCTGCCTGTGTTTGTTTCTTGGATCAAGGGCTGCATCATTGATGTGTATTTTTCGGTCTCTATTAATGGGGAGCTTGAGACAAGGCTGTCCTCTATCTCCGTATCTCTTTTGCTTGGCTATGGACAGCCTGTCCAATCTGTTTGAAGAAGCTGTCAGCAACAATTCATTCCTTGGGATTGGTTCGGGTACTATTTCTGTCTCACACCTTCTTTATGCTGACGATTTGTTAGTGTTTGGCAGAGCTTCGTTAGATAATGCCCATACTCTCAATCGAATCCTACTTGATTTTGCTGGCTTCTCGGGCCTTAATGTGAACAACTCCAAAAGCACCATTATTTTCTCTAATAATGTGGAGGATGATGATAGGATTTCTGACCTTTTGAATATCCCTATTGTTCATTCCCCAATCAAATATTTGGGCATTCCTATATATTGTAAACATTTGAAAAATGTTGATTTCCAGCCTCTTATTCATAAAATACAATGTTCTCTTGATGGTTGGAAAGCAAGAAACCTCACTATGGCCGGGAGATTACAATATCTCAAGCACACTATTTATAATATTTTGGCTTACTGGGTTAGAATCACTATCATTCCGAAGGGTTGCAGTAAGATTATAAATAGCATTTGCTCCTAATTTATGTTTTTTGGAGACTCCCACAAGAAGAAACTTCACACCATTTCTTGGAAGAATACCTGTATGCCCAAACCTTGTGGGGGTCTTGGCATACCCACCATTGAATCCCTATACTATGCTTTTGGCTGCTCTCTCATTTGGAGGTATTACAACATCAAAAGTTATCTATACACTTGGTGGAAGAAAAATTACGTGTCTTTTTGGAATACTGGCTGTAAGAGGTCCACGGTTTATTGGAAATTCCTCTATGAGGTGGCTAGAAAGCTTCCTGAAACCTTCAATTCAATATCAATGATAGCTCCTCCCTATCCTTTTTTTGGGAGCCTTGGTGTTCAGGCTCTTCTGTGGCTGAACGGTTGAAATCTAAAAACCTGGATCATTTGATTACTCATCAAAACCTGGCTGTTTCTTCCCTTATTTCTACTGGGAACTGGAATCTTCCCCCTTCCTTTCCTCCTAATCTGGCTGCTATCATCAAAGTTGTTCCTATTACTAGTTCACTGGCCAATTGTGGTTGGCACAACAAAGCAAAGACAGATTTTAAATCATTTATTAAGTCTTACTTCTCTGATTGCCCGGTTGTTCCCTGGTTTAAACATGTTTGGCACAAACACTTTGCTCTTCGTTTTTCGACTTGCTGCTGGATGGCTTTTAAACATGGCCTTAAGACTGCCGACATTCTTCTTATCCGGGGAATTCCTGTGAATCCGATTTGTTCTTTCTGACATCTCTATGAGGAAAATCATAATCACCTCTTTTTTGAATGCAATTACACATTTCAAATTCTGGAAAAGGTCTTTCCTTGTATGACCAGCATGCTCTTTCGTCCAAACCTTGGACAAGTTTTCTATCATATTGATGATAGGGAAATGGATATTAGCATAAAGAATTATTGTTTTTTGCTCCTCTGTGCCACTGTCTACTATATATGGAGAGCCCGAAATGATCGAATTTTTGGAAACTCTGTTAATTGTCACTCTACCATTTTAGCCAATATTAAACGTGCTGTGTGCTTCAAGACCCCCAAGATGAAATGATCTTCTCTCACTCTGTTTTGATGGGGTCTGTTTGGTTTCTTGGGTTAAGGTTCCTTTCCGGGCTGTTCATTATGCTCTTCTATGCCCAGATTGCCCGTTATCTGCTGCTAACCGAGAATTTGCATCTCCTGGAGGGTCTTCTTTAGCAACCAGGACCTGCCTTTTTGAAGGACGATGATGATAGCAATAATTATATGATCCCCTTGGATGGCCATTTTGGCAACCAGGGGAGTTTTTCTTTCTTCCTTCTGGATGAATTTTGCGGCCGCTGAGAGTCCCACTACAACACTGATATTGCTGTTCTGATTCCTTATATTTTACATTTTTTCCTCTTATTTTTTGTTGTTAAGCAGCCTTTTTTTGCTGATAGGTCTTGGTTGTCTTCTCAATCTGTTGGTTGACAACCTTTTTCTTTCTTTATGTAACTCTTTTTCATCAATGATACGGGCCTAGGCCCCAAATTTCCCCAAAAAAAAAAAATTCTTTTCTTTTCAAAGTCATTTAGACATTGGCTAAAATTTGATTTATGAAAATCCATAAAAATCTTGTTTAAAAGATTTTAGCCTTAAGGAATTTTAAAGATGAAGGGGACCAACTTGAAATCAGATTTTGAAATGAGAGCCAAAGGAGGTGAAGTAGGAGCACTTGATTCTGAGAAAGCTAAGAGATACTCGAACCATCCTATATTGGGCTTTACATTTTTTAAATCTAATTTTATTTAAGTTGATTATTTTGATTAGAAGATCGGTGCTTACATTCCAACAACACATGTTGGAGGAACTACCCGAAAGGTGAGGGCTTGTATGGTGATTGGAATCAACCATTGCCTCAAATCCTATAACTAAAGTGAGGACTATCGAGAGATAGTTCCTCAAACCTAAGTCTAACGGGATGCAAAGGGACTTACAAACTATGCCTCACATGAGACATAGCCAGCCTGACCCCTGGATTTATTATCCTGCCTGGAAATGGCTATCAGCTAAACCCACTTAAATGCTTTTAAAACCATAATTTTGGTTTCAATGCATATAAAGAGTGGAAGGTTGTTTTGGTTTAGGAAATAGGGCTTATAACTTGACTTTGAGGCCAAGAAGTCTAGTTATGTAGGGTATACATAATGCTAACTCACAAATATAGACTTTTGGTTATTTAGTCCTTAAGTGAGAGCTTTATATATGCGACACATTTTTTGCTATGCATGGTTGTTTTGAGTTTGAAAAACTTGGCTCCTTGAAAAGAAGCATTGCACTTTTTCTTTTATTAGAAAATCATGGAGCCTAATTTTATTTTTAGATTGCTTACATTTTTAATCATGTAGAAATTTTAGTTTTCTCCTAAGAGCCTATCGTATTTATATGTCCAAGCCACCCCCAAGTAAACAAGAAAAGAAACCTACAAAAATGCATGCATTTCTATTGCATAATCAGGTAAACAGATAAGTATGCTTGAATGTATAAATCAAACAAACTGAACATACTTATAGAGTCCAAATTATTACAACCACATTTTCCAGCTGAGTTATCTATCATTATACAACTGAGTAAAATTTATTATAGACTCTACTTATGGGTGTCTTCAAGCCTTTGACTTTTGAATGTGCATCGGGCTTCACCTTCAACAGCTACATTCTTCTAATACACTCCCTTATTTTAATCCAAACCCTCACAAGTCAAATACAATTTCTACCCCTTTCAAATACTTATAAAAATTGTAAAAGACTCATAACTATAAAATAGAATTAGAGAGTAATTCATAAAATATCTCACTTCTAATATTTTCATAGCACTTAAAGTGTTAAGCACCTGCTTCTACCCTATTGGTCACATCACTTGGGGGTTTTAAGCAGCACATATCATGAAAGCATTTTATTATGTATGATTTATAGTGCCCCTCACCCCCCTTTGGACATGGCCACCTACAAGAAAAGCATATAAATTTGTACACTAACTACTTAAGGGAAAGTGTCCACAACGCAAATAATCCAATAGGAAATCACTCCATAACATCAAACACATGCACAAAAAATGAAAAATCTTAATCCTAACATGCCTAAGGGGCTGTGCATCTAAGTGGGTGAGGCTTGTTTTGTATGTCACGTTAAGGGTGTTTCACTTAGAGTTTATATCTAAGGAAAGGTGTCTAATATATAACTTTTGAGTTAAATATTGAAAAGTCCTCCTTAGATTTTGGAGCTAAGGAAGGAGAAGAGTTTTGTACAACTTAGGAGTTGGAGAGGGAAGATGGGTCACCTATTAATTTTGGCTTAATAGGTGAGGAGGATTTGTAACTTTGAGGTTACAAATCGAGAGGATTATCATTGAACTTTTATGTTCAATGATGGGTATTTAGTTTGCTAAATTTAGATAAAGCAAACATAAGAAGATGATGTGTAGATTTGGGCTACACATCAAGAATTCTTTGAATTTTCAGATATCCAAAGAGACTCATTCACCTTATTTGAGTTAGGAGAATGAAAGGGGGCTAGGATTTTGACTCTTTTGCTTGACATGAAATTATTTGTTGATTTTGATTCAACAAATAAATAATTTTGGATTTAACTACTTATGGATTTTGATTCAACAAATAGGTAATTTGTTATTGGTTTAATTTACTCAGTATGGGTTGAATGAATGAGAGTTTCATATAACTTTTGGGTTGTACAAAGAAGGGAATTTCTCTACAATTTTGGCTTGTAGGAAATAATGGAGAGATATAATTTAAAGATTGTAAATCAACAAAAGTTCCTTGAACATTTGTTGTTCAAAGAGGGAGATGCATTCTCCTAGTTTGGGTTATGGAAAATGACGGGATTTCTTACAACTTTTGGGTTGTAGGGGCGAGGGAAGGAACATATACATGTGGGTTGCAAATCCATGAATGTTCCTTGAACATCTGATGTTCAAAGAGAAATATTCATTTGCCTAATTTGAAGCTAGGCAAAAGGAGATGAATTTGGAAGTTTCCTATAATTCTGGCTTGTAGGAAAAAAAGTGATAAAAAAATGCAACTTAGAGATTGCAAACTGGAGGAGTTTCCTTGAGCATTTGGTGTCCAAAAAATGGGATTTTTATTCATTTAATTTATTTAGGTAAATGAGATGATTTTCTTACAACTCTTAAGTTGTAGAAGAGACAAGCAACAAGCAACTTATGTGTTACAAGTTGAGGGGAATCCCTTGAACATTTGGTGTTCCTTTTTTTTAGAGAATGCAAAGTTGCATTAATAAGAAAGAAATAACAACCTAATAGAAACTAGGAATTAAAAATTAATAGATCATTGCTCAATAGAAAAATGATCCTTATTGAAAGCAATTTTGTTAATATTAAACTTATTATTTTTGAAATGAAACCCACTGTTTCCTATTTTGAAACCGTTGAGATGCAGGGGATACCAAAGTTTGAAACAATCCAAGGGTTGGTTAGTATCCCAGAGTTCCCATCCGGTTAGAGAATAGGATCTAGTAACGATCCCATAAGCAAATATATTAAGCTTAAAAAACAAAAAAGCCCAAATAAAAAAGAACCTATAAAAGATAATCAAAAGAAAAATACAAAGATAACATGACAATCTTAAAACACCTATAAAAAATGATAATAGGTATTTTAGATGTCTTTTCCAATTACAAATGATGGGGTACCAAGCAAAAGATATGGAAAATTCTTTGAATAGAATTTCCAACCTTATGTATCTTCCAACTTTTCTGTTTGCAATGAGAATTTCGGGTCTCATATCACTGAGATGATTTGAAAGAACTTCTGAAATCATTCTTCATTTTGAGATCAATAATCCTCCTTTTAGTTTGATCTTTCATCGGTCCAAGATCTAGTAGTTCTTTGAACAGCTTTTGTTTAGAACTTGAAGATCCAAGCTCCGAAGAAGAGACTTTTTTCTTCTTCACTAATACAGTTTTTTTGAACTTCAAACTGATTGATGAATTAGGATAAATGGTTTTAGAAAAACCATCATTTATTTCATCAATATTAACAGACATTTCAGAAGTATTTATTGCCTTATTAGGAGTTGAATCCGAGTTCTTCTTCTTCTTAGATTTCTCCTTAACTGCCTTTTCAATAAGTGGAATTTGAATTTCCAAATCTCCAACTACATTCGGATGATCCTCTGAAATAACAGCAGCTTCATTATTTCTTCCAATTATACCGTCCTTGAACAATTGCCCAGCTGGATTTGTTGGAGAAGAAGCCGGCTTCAGCTCCTCAACAACCTTTTGAACAGCCGGATCCATGTTATCTACATCTATTATCGTTTCCTTACCTGCCTACATGACAAATGGGATTTGAAAATTGGAATTTTGAATACCCAAAATTCCAGAATTACTAAGTTGATCCATGGAATAATTTCCATTATCTATTGGAACCATCAACTGAATTTCAGCAAAATCATCTCTATTTCCATCAATCAACGTATCAGGTTGATTGTTTTCAAAATTTAAATTAATGGCAACAGCCGGCTCAACAACCAAATTTGAATTAAAGCTACCAACTACTTCATCTTCTTCCTTGATTTTAGAAAGACGACCTGAAATTGATCCATCAGAGATTATCTGGCGATCTGGATGATAATCTTCAATATGATTTCTAGAAGAAATCTTTTTAACAGTTTTAAGCCTTTTTTTAGATTTGAATTTCATGTGCATCCAGGGTCCATATGAACTATCTTCAACTAGTAATGGAACTTTGAAAACCTCCTTATCAATCAAATCTAGATTTTGAAAACCATTTGGACATACCACATCTATATGTCCAATTCTTTTACATTTGAAACAAATAGAAGATAAATTTTCAAATTCAAAATTCTGAAAAAATCTGCGATGGATACCTTCAACCTAAGTACCACAAGGGTGTTTCGAGTTCAATTTAACCCGAACGTAGGCTTTAGAGAATTCTCTCCTCCCCCATCTAAACATGTTACCATCCAATAATAAAGGAGTCCCGATACTTGATACAATTCTCCTTATATTGGTTTCATCGCAGCAACGTAATGGAAAGTGAGGAAGACGAACCCAAACTGGAGAAGAAATTCCATCCAAGGAATACGGAGAAAAATTGGGAGACCATTTATCTAGTCCAATGATAAATCCACACACATACCAAGGACCTCCATTGAGAACATCCTCCATTGCTTCCTGTGATTGAAAAGAACACAGGAACCAATCTAATCCAAGTGATGTTATGTGAAATCCTTCAAATCTAACCCATTGCCTACTTAATTCAAATGCACAACTTGAGAAGGGCAAGTTTTTGCAAAGAGTCTTCACCACCAATGAATTCCTTAAAACATGAACATTGGACTTTTCATTTTCCATGTCAAGTTTTACCACATTATCATCTTTACTACCATCATGAATTTTATCCAAATTAATTTTAATATGTGGTTTTTTAATCCACACATTAGAATTATCCAAATTGTGATTAGAGCATCTTGAAGAGGAAGCCTCCAAATCATTTGCTCTAGGGCTCAAAATCGGCTTGAGTGAAGTAGAATTACTATCTACAACATCCATTACTCCTTTCCCTTTACCACTCTCCAACAAAGATTATTTTTTAGAAACCAAACCTCCCTCTCTAATCACAAGAGGAGAGTAAAAAAAACTAGAAAAGCTGCGATTGAATGAAAAACTACCTTTTGAATCCAACAAAGTTGGACGCGCGGTAGATCTTTGGGATTTGGTGTTCCGGTCATCCAAGGATGACCAGCCACCATCATCCATTTCCAAAGAATGCAGCCGAAATCTTCTTCCAAATCCTTCCTCAATTTGTGGAGCTTCTCTCTCCTCACTTCTCTCACTTCTCAGTAAGACTTAAAGTCTAGTCCTTTTTGAACATTTGGTGTTCAAGGAGAGGATATCATTCACTTAGTTGGGGTTGAGTGAATGGAGAAGGGGGACTTGAATTTGAATCCTAATTTAAGAAATTATTCATTGGTTTTGTGTTCAAAAGAATAAGTGATTTGATGAACTTCATACAACTTTGGGTTTGATGAACTTCATACAACTTTGGGGTTGAAAGAAGATGTAACTTGAGAGTTACAAAATTTCATGAATATTCTTTGAATATTTGATATTAAAAGATATAAGATCATTCATCTAGTTGAAGTCAACTGAATAGAGAAGAAAGACTAGAATTTAGGTCCTAAGACTAAGTGAGTTGTTTAATTGTTAACCTTAAGTTCAAACAAATTGAAAGAAAGAACTTAGAGTTTGGTTCTAAGTTCAATAACTTCATGTAATAGTAAGTAAAAGTTATGGAGAAGCTTCAAATTACTAAACATGAAGGGAGAAGTGATGTTTGTTTGTTGGCTTTGCATTTAGACAAACAAAGAAGGGGAAAAAACCTATATTTGGTCCTAAAATTAGTGGACACATGTAACGATATGTTTACAAGTTTGAGGAGCCTTAGAACTTCTTGCATGAGAAGATATTTGTTGGTTTTATGTTCCAACAATAATAGATGGAAGAATTCGAGAGTTAGTTCTAATTTTCAAATGATTCATTCACTCTAGCACTTGGAGCTTTGAGAACTCTCCAGGCATTATGCATGAAAGAAGATTGTTCATTGGTTAATTTCATGTCTTAAAAAAAAGGTTTGGATTTAAGATTTGGCCTAAGATCTTGAAGATTCATGTGATAGAAAAATTTAGAGCATTGAGGGTGCTCCAAAATATCTTACATGAAGGGGATATTTGTTGGTTTTATGCTCCAACAAACAAGGTGGAAGAATTTGGAAGTTGGTTCTAAGTTTCAAAGAATTCATGCAATGATATGTTTGAAGCTTTGAGGTGCTCCAACTGTCATGTACGAATGAGGTAATTGTTTGTTGTTTTTATGTTTCCAACAATAAACAAAGGATGTAAGAACTTGCAATTTGGTTTCAAGTTCACGAGCCCATAGTGTATGTTTATGATTTTTAGGGAAATCCAAGTTAACATACACAAGGATTGGTAGTAACTCCCAAGGAATGCTAGGAGTGAGGAGATTCCAAATATCATGTATGAATGGGATGAAAGGTTCATTATTGATCTTGTGTCATCAACAAATGAAAGAGGGAGCTTAGAATTTGGCTCTAAGCTCCAAAATCTTCATATAATGATATGTTGGAATTTTAGAGAATTCCAAATTATTATATACGAGATGAGAGACACGTTCATTTGTTAATTTTATGTTACTAGCAAATGAAATTGAGACTTAGAATTTGTTCCTAAAATCTTAATGATTCATGTAATGAAACATTTGGAGCTTGGAGAAGATCCAAAAAGTCACGCATGGAGGTAGTGTTTGTTGGTTAGGTGCTCCAACAAACAGAGTTAGAGAGCTTGAAAGTTTTATTTCAAGCTTAAATAATCCATGCAAATACAATGATTGGAGCTTTTAGGGTGCTCCCATTATTATGCATGGAGGACATAGGTGTGAGGAAGTGAACTTCCTACCTTCCTATAAATGTTTTAGGCTCATTCGAAGAAGGGAATGATTGATCCCCTAAAGCTTTATAAAGGTTCGTTCCCAAATCAATTTTATCATGATTAGGGAATTTGGGTAGGAGATGTTGTTCCTACAACTTTGACTTTGGGAAGATAACTTGTGGCGTTATCTAAGGAACCTAAAGACATAAGATATAATCGTCATTGAAATCCTTATGGGTAGGTTCTAAGAATTAGTTTGCTACAGTCTAAGGAAGACCTAGGGATGAAAGAATTTTGATTTGTCATTTCAAAAGCTTCACATTGTGCCTAAGATATGTGTTGGTGTTCTTGACCCGTCAACTTGCAAATTGCACTAAACATGCCTAACAAACTTCAATATGCGATGGGGTGTAATCTATAAGCTTCTTGACGCCATAGAACACTCCATCTTTTCTGTGCAAGCATTCATGAGTTTGGTGGATACATTTATGATTTTTCAAATCTTAGGCATATAAGGATCATAGCCATTGACATAAAGCAAGCATTCATGAGAGGTTCGAATGAGCAATCTACCCATGCAAGCTATATTTAATAATAAGAAATGAAAGCATCTAAAAAGGGAAATTTCTTGCTTTGCCTCCCTAAATTTAGAGAATCTCATTGATGTTTCCAATCAATCTATTTGTTGTGGGATTAGAAACATGAACCAATAATGCTCATAGAAAATACCACAACTTCATAAAAATAATGAAATGCATGGTTGAACATCTAATAAATTTAGAGGAGATTATAAATGTCATAGCGGTGCAAACCTATTACATGTGTGTGCTAGTTTTATCGTAACATACAAGTTTAGAAATCTAATGATTCATGCCACACTTATAAAAAAGACTCTACACTTCAAGACTTCATTCGACATCGAATGAAACCACCTAACCAATGGTTTGGTTGTAGGTGAGGGTACTAGACATGCCATGAGTACATTGTGTGCAAAAATAGGACATTGAAAACAAGTTGAATGACCCATCGCCTTACCATCGTTCTTTCTTTGCTCACCCAAGAGATCAAATCATAAGAAATCATTTGATTTCCATGATTTTTACGAGTGGAAAGCGGTATATATGAAGTTTTCTTGGGTTGGCAAGTAAAAAGCCAGGGTTTCTATGGACGTAAAGCTTTGGATCATCAACTATACAATAATTAGCTAGGGAGGCCTTAGGGGTTTTCCTAACATGGGAGAGCTGAATGGCTCCCCCCTTCTTCCTCTTGTGCTCTTAAAGGCGCACACAAGCAGCGGTCTTGCTGCCCAAGTATGTCCAACCCAGCTCCCTCATCCCGTAAAATGAAGGATATACCACTTAAGTAGATTTTATGATGGATTTGACACAAAGTTGGGCAAGATTTGATGAGTGATCTCAGCCCTTGATCTTAATTTTTTTATTTTGAGACTCAATCTAGCCCAAATTGACTAATTTGGGCTGAAAAGGAGCCCGAATTGGACTCGACCCGAACTGATTTGGGTCAGTTTGGGTCTGATCAAGTTAATTTTGTGAAATTAAACTTGAATCAGCGTCGAATTGCATCGAATTGTGCTCATTGAGGCAAGATTGAGTTTAATTTAGATTTATTTAATTTTAATTAATTTAATTTAATTTAATCGAGGTTTAATTTGGGCTCAAATCATCTCGATTGGGGTCAGGTTAACACAAAAAAAATATTTGACAACACATCCATTCGCCATTAGAGAACAAACATATCGTATACAATCTTTTTTATAATATGGTAATAGTTCATATGTATGTCCAACCACTTTCTTAAAATAAGTAATTCGTATCTTATGATAACTACGGATTTCATTCTAAGTCCAAATTGTCCATGTATCTCGACCTCAGCAAAGAAACTCTCATGTTTCACTACATTAAATGAAATTTCAGCATCATACATCCATCTACAAAAAATTGAATACCCTTCCCTCATTTCCTTTTTAGTGGAAACCATCTTTTTGCTAAATTAAAAATTTTCTCTACTTCAGAACTTCATCAGGATTTGATATAATATAAGCATCTAATGGATCTTTTTATCAAGATCCTTTAAGGATGAATATTAATGTGAAACTCTGACTAGAAGTGTTGAATTTGCATGTCTGATATATTTTGAATAGTCTAGCACCGAGATTATCATATGTCATCTCATCAAAGTCATCTCCTTTATCAAGGATGACATTTGATGTGTCATTAATCTATTCTTTTAAATCTTTTTTTTTCTAAATATAGATCCTTGTATTTCATCCTTTACATGCTCGAGACAATAAGAATAAGCTCAAGCATTTCTAAAATCTCAATAAGGTGTTGTTTTGCGGAGTGTAATTCCTCTTTTTTATTTTTTTGCCACAAAATATGCATGTCACGGTATTGTTATCAGTTTCATTAGCTAATATTGCATATTTTCACGTTGGATCTTTTTTTAAAAATTGAATTAAATCTAATATTGTTTTATAAACTATAAGCAAGCAAATTCAATGTAAAACCCAAAATCATCGATTGTAAGCATTGCACGTATTTCGATGGGCCACGATGGAATTTAAGTGAATTTTCAAAGTGGTCAGATTTTGATGAAATTAATTTTATAAAATTATACATAAAATTTTGAACAAATTCGTATAAAGAATATATAGTGAATTTTTCTTAATTTGGAAGTAAAAAATCGTAGAAGTTTCTAAAATTTTCACATATGACTAAAATGCCATTTTATGTTTTATGGACTCTTAAAATTATTTAAGGGCAATTTGGACTTTTTATTTATACCCAAACTAATCCATCGCCCATTCGCATGGAGTGTTTCTTTTGGCTGAAACATAAAGGGGCAGACGGCAAGGTGATAGAAGGGCTTGGAACGGTGGCCCCGGTGGTGTTTCTGATGAGGAGTTTGGAGGAAAACAAAGAGAAGAGCTTATGGAAGAGAAAGGGTAATATCTAAACCTAGAAAAAAAAAATTTCTCCAATATTTTTCGTGATTAAAATTTAAGGTTATGTCCAAAACATAAAATCTTTCAAAGAAAATATTAGGAAAGATTGAGGAATGATTTATAACCATGAAAACATAATTTTATCCAAATTTATTTAGAGTTTCAAAAATTAGGGTTTTTCCAAATGTTGATTTTTTTTAAAATTTCTTAACAAAGTTTATTCTTAAGGGTCTTAGGAAAGTTCTAATGGTGAAATTTTTGGATTTTTCTCAAAATATTATTTTTGCTAATTTCTAATTAATTTAAATAAAAAAATTTAAAAGTTTTAATTATTTATTTAAATAATAAGGAAGATTTGGCATGCTAAAATAAAGAGATCAATGAAATTCACTTTTCTAAAATTAGAATTTTTAGGTAAATTTGAAAATAAAAATTATTTTATCATTATTAAGCTTTTAATGAGGTTTAAAGAGGGCTAAAAATATGATTTTCATAAACTTTGGATTTTTATAAATAAAGATATGCTTAAATCCAAAAATAGAATTTATAATGTCAATTAAGAATTTAGGTTGATGATAGATTAAAGGTTTATGTTAATAACATTCATTTATGTTAATGACATTGATTTATTGTAATGACATTAATGTCACTTAATGAAAAGAATTTAGATTAGACACTTATTCATGTTAATGATTTTTATATATTAATGATATTAAAATATCATTTTAATGAACATGAATTATTGTTAAAGGAGCATGTTAATGGTTATGAATTAAGGTTAATGTTGGATAAGGGGAATTTTGGAATGTATAAGGACCCTTTAATATTAGGATTATTAATGTACTCCTCTAGAAATGTTAGAAGTAGATTAGATCATAATAAGAAGAATAAGAACCATTGATATTACTTTATGATTAAGAACTCTAAGTTGAAGGTTTAAGATCTTATTAATGTTATTTGAATAGTGGAAGATTTCTGATAATTAAGTTGAGACAAGTATTGGGATAGAACAACAAAGCTTAAGGTTTTGGAAAAATATTAAAGCTTGAAAACATTTAAGTGAGTAAACATATTTCTATGTTACAGAAACTGTATTGTTTCAAACTTTTATTTATTTGTTACTGCAAGTTATTTATTTTACTGTATTTCAAATTTTTCAATGATTCATCTCTCACATATTAAGTGTTTTACTATATTACTATATAAATCATAAGATAGATCATAATATTATGATGTAAAAATAATATGATTGATATATAGAATAATTACATGTTCATATTGAAATGATGGAGCTCACCCCTTAATGGTATTAGCTGGGGAAGTTGTACCCGTGCACATTAAAATGGTAAAGGTTATAGAAAAGGGTATGGTAAAGGAGTATCTTCATTGGTACTAGACGGTATCTCCTGTGATAGTTGTACTATATATGAAAATAAAAAAATTTTGAATACTTATGTGATGAATGTAAATTTAATATGATATGATATGTATTTATGATTTATGCATATATTTAAATGATATCTTTATAATAAATACAATTTAAGATGTACAATGAAAAGTGACATCAAGGATATTACTTCTACTGCCTTGAATTAGTGTAGTTTAAAAACATCTATTACTAGTTAAGCTTTCGCTTATTGTTATTGTTCCAACTTTTCTTCCAGGCAAGTTTAAGATAATTAAATGATTAGCAGAGAACGAAATGTGTACCATAGACGTGAGGCACAAGAAGAAAGGTATTTAAGTTATTTTTATATCAGTTTATATTTTTTATATTTTTATATCAGATTATGATTCTATTGTCTGAACTTTTGTTCCCACCTCATTAATTCGAGCCCCTGAGCCAGATCGTGACAGTCAAACTCTATCTCACATACTATTGAACTAAATGATTTTGTTATTTGAGGTTATTCAAAATAAAATAGAATAATAAGCATATAAAATAAAAATAGGCATTTTAATGAAGCTCAAACTCAAAAATCTTCAAACTTTAAATTTTTAATTTTAGTATATTTAGTTGAAAATTATGAAAAAAATTAAAGAGTAATTGGCGTTTGATAGAAATTTGCATGGAAAATTTGGAAAAATTATTTATGGTAACATTATTTCAATTTTTCATGCACAACAATACATTCGGGCTAGCTTGTTTGGACAAGCATGTTCAAGGTAATCTGAATAAAGAAAATATCCAAGCCTATTTGAATACAAGAATTTATAATGGCATATATTATCAGTTGTCATATATTAGTAAATATGTCCATTGAAGTCATCTCAAACAATTATCCTCTCTTCCTCAACGTACACTATAATAGTTCATCCATCTCTTACCAAAATTTATTTTCCCCACCAACTTGACAAAAAACTTAGGGTGCATAAACACTATTAACTTTTTTAATATTTTTAGTTATAATTAAATTAATAGTGATCACCTTATAACTAACCTTATTCACCTCAAAAATTCCTATCTATCAACTCTTTACCTACTCCAATCCCTAAAACAATCCTATGAAACCCTCCTAATAAAAATAACTTATAAGCTTTCCAATTTTAATGAATTTCTCCCCTTGCTCTTTTTTCATGCAAACATGAGATATTGATTATATTTTAATCATTATATCAAATAATCTTCTTGTATTTCTATTCAAACAGCAAGTTTTAATAAGCACGTATAATAATTATTTTATACCTAAGGAAATCCTTGTTACTTTCTCAATGAAATTGGGCAAAATTGTAACATGTCATTTACCAGAAATATTATAATCAACCCTTTACATCTTCTCATCATAATCAAAGTGATTCTCGCAATAGCTTACATAATATGTATGATTGGGTTAAGGCAATGCCTCACATTTGAAAAATACTCAAACACCACAACAACAACAACAACAAGCCTTTATCCCACTATGTTGGATCAACTACATGAATCTTTTTTCTCTATTATGTCCTATTAACTGTCAAATTCTCATCTAAATCTAATAAACAAATGCCATTTCTAATATTTTTTGACAGGATTTTTAAGTCTATCTCTACCTTTCATAACATAAGTTAAATCTAATGCATCTACTTTCCTAATCGGGTCAACAGAAGGCAACCATTTTATGTGACCAAACCATCTAAGGTGACTCTTTCTAATCTTATCTTCAACTGGAGCTACTGCAACCTTTTCATGTATATGCTCATTTTGTATCCTGTCTCTAAGACTAAAGCCACTTATCCACATAAGTAACCTCATCTCTGCAACACTTAACTTAATATTATGCTTCTCTTTTAATGGCCAGCACTCTACACCATAAAGCATTGCAAGTCTCACTACTCTCTTATAAAATTTTCCCTTAAGTTTGAGTGGTACTTTCACACAACAAGTCCGCTGCATTTCTCTACTTCAACCATCCAACTTAAATTCTACTAATAATATCCCCATCTATTTCACCATCACTCTAAACAATAGACCCAAGATATCTAAAATGTGGACTCTTATTAATGACTTGATCACCCAAAGTCACAATCCCCCCCACAAGATCTATTATTACTAAAATTACAATCCATATATTCAGGTTTAGATCAACTCAAATGAAAGCCTTCAGACTATAATATTGACCTACATAATTCAATTTTATCTTCAACTCCCTCTCTAGTCTTATCAACAAGAAGAATATCATCACAAAAAGCATACACCAGGGTACAACCTCTTGTAATGTCTAGTGAGAACATCCAAGACTAAAGCAAAATGATATGGGCTTAAGGTTGATCCTTGATGTAATACAACTGAAATAGGTAAATACTTGGTCAAACCACCTTTTGTTTGAACACAAGTAACAACTCATGCATACATATCCTTATGACTTGAATATAAGCATTATTAACACCTTTCTTATGTAGAACTCTCCAAAGCACTTCTTTTGAAACTTTATCATATGCTTTCTCTAAATCAATAAAAATCATATATAGATCTTCCTTATTCTCTCTATAATTCTCCATCAAATCTCTCAATAAATATAAAGCTTCAATAAGAGACCTACTTGGTTTAAATCCAAATTTATTTTGAGAAATATTAGTGTCATGTTGCAACCTATGCTCCATAACTCTCCCCTTTTTTTCTTTCATAACTCTCTCCCATAGTTTTAGGTATGTCAAATTAACTTAATTCCTCTATAATTCGCACAATCTTGCCTAAAACACACTCATTTTCCACTCCTCTGGCATCTTTTTAGTCTTCAAAATAATATTAAAAAGTTTATTAAGCCACAAAATTCCTTCATCTCCTAATCATTTCCACACCTCTATTGGAATATCATCAAGTCCAATAGATTTTCCACACTTTATTTTGTTTAAAGCCTCTTTAACTTCGGTTTACTAATATACTGATAAATAACAAAAATCTTTATTTTTATTTAGGGTTCTAATGTCAGTAATGTTAATCTCATTCTCATAATCTTCACTGAAAAGTTTAACAAAATATCTCATCCACCTTTGTTGAATATCCACTTTTAATAAAAAGACTTTTTGGTCTTCACCATTATTACACTTCACTTGAACTAAATCCTTACCACTTATATCTTTTTATTTAGCTAACTTATACATCTTTCTTTCACCCTCAGTAGTATCTAATCTATTATATAAATCATTAACAACTAAAATTTTTGCATTGCAAATTGCTTTCTTAGATTCCTTATAGGCCTCCTTATATATTTCTCAATTTTCAGAATTTGAACTAAACCAATTTTTATAACAAATCATCTTATTTTTTATTTTTTCTTACACATTTTGATTCAAACACCAAATATTTTTACTATTAGTAGTTTTTCCCTTTGATACGCCCAGCACATGTTTTGCAACATTCTTAATATCACTAGCTACTTTTTACCATTAACTTCCTCAAAAATATATAAAATCTTAATATCTAGAATCTTACTATTAAAAATATTTTTTGAATGCCTCTATATAATCCTAGAATAATGATTTAGTTCATTTTTTATCTTATATCCATTCATCATATAGTCCAAAACTAATAAGCGATGTTGAGTATATAACTTTCAGTAGGAATAACTTTACAATATTTTCAATCTAAAAGATCTATTTTTCTTATAAGAAAATACTAAATCTGAGTTTTACTATATCCATTCTTTTAAGTGATGAAATGCTCATCTCTTTTCTTAAATAAGATATTATTAATTAAAAATCATAAGCTAGAGAAAAAACAAACACCACCAGAAAAAAATACCCAAACACCACCAAAAAATTTAAATGTGGGTACATTTCACAAGTTTTGGCATAAATTTTTATGTGTCTATCAACCTAACATCAATGCAAAACCTTTATCATCCATGTTTGAGGTAAAAATGGTGGTTTGCTTAGCATTTATAGGTTAGAAAAATATGTAAATAATCTAAACCATTCTATGAAATATAAAGAAATACTCAGCACAAAAATTCATTTGTTGGTTAGTTTGATTACTATAACTCAACCTGATCTATTGGTTGGGAACTTTGGTTACTAACCAAAAGGTTTTGGGTTTGAGTCTTGTATATGTAATATGTGTGAGTTTGCCTTAATTGGCTTAAATGTCCCAAAAAAAGGCTATTTTGATAATCAAGGAATGTTTTTTTTTTAAATAAGAATGGATAAACAATTTTGCAAACTAGTGATCCATGAATGCATACCCTATCTCCATCACCAAACTTCATTATCACATCTTGATAATGATAGCAAAATTGCAAGACAAAAAATAAAAACATAAGAATTTGTGCTAGAAAATTCATGACAATAGAGAAATAATTCAACATATTAGCATTTGTATGAAGATCCCACACTCAAATAGATAAATGAATTGCAACAGATATGCAAGCTTTTATATGAAATCCAGAGAATTAAACCCTAATTGGCTAGTTCAAGCAAGAGGGTTAGGCTTATTCTCTGGAAAGGTTTAAATCCAGAGAATATTGCCTAATTTGATTAGAGAGAGAAAATAGAGAGATAAACTCTGGCTTTTTGAATTTCTGGTAAGGCGGGATGTCATCTTTGCGGCGGTTTTGGCCGGAACTCCGGCTTCTCGTCGACTCGGAGGGACGGCGATGGGTCATCGACGGCTTATTCCTCCGGATACTTGGAAGAAATATAGGAATGGAATCTCGGTTCTAGTTCTTGATCCTATAGAGGTCTTTAATGGCGGATCCAAGATTTTGGATGGATTCAATAAGAATTTTAAAGGTTTAGCTAATAATCCTTTGGTGATTAATGAGGGAGGTTTGTTAGATAAAAAGGATAGCATTATCCATGTTCCTGGCAAGGGGAAAGATGTGCTTGAAGAAGATGTCCTTAAACAGAAGGCGGAAGTCGCACCTTGTTTTACAGGCGGGAAATAAAGTTTACAAAATGGAGGTTCGGTTGCTTCTTCCTCGGGAGGATTAAGGATCAATTCTGTTGTTGATCATAGTGATTTTTCTTCAAAATCTTCTCCTGTTACTAGAAGGTTGATTGATTTTTTGAAAGGTGATTCAAAGAATGCAAAGAATGTGATTGCATATTTGTCTCTATGTAAGAGTGCAGGGTCTCCTGAGGAGGTCCCAATTGTGGCTGTTGCAAGACCGGCAGATGCTGTTAAGGAGCAGAAGTAGAATGTGTGGACTCAGTCGACTTTGAGGAAAAAACCAGAGGTGAATGTAGACAACCTGGATCTGGTGAATTTTTTATTCGAAGATGGAAAAATGGTGGTTCTGAATGCTGAAAAAGAAATGGAGAACATTAAAAGGTTTGAAAGGGCCATAGTGGTGAAAATTTTTGGGGATGAAATTCCTTTTCATGTGGTGAGCATGGAATTGAGGATGCAATGGGAGAAGTTTGGTAAATTCCATATTACAGGTTTGGGACTTGGGTGGATTTTGTGCTCATTCAAAGATGATAAGGCAGTGGGTTGTGTTCTCTCGGGTGGTCCTTGGTGGGTTAGAGGACAGGTAATTGGTTTGGACAAATGGTCAGTGAATTTTAATTCTTTCTCTCTCAAAGGACTCTCCAGTGCTGGGATGAGGTTAATATCTGCAGAATTGCTTCGTTAATTGGTAAGCCGTATCTTCTTGATGGGAACATGTCACAGTGGAGAAGGAGGGAGTTTGCTCGGGTTTGTATGCGAATTCCACTAGAAAAGACGCTTCCTCAGGGAGTTTGGGTCAAAGGATCTGCGGGAAATTTCTTTCAAAAAGTAGAATATGAAGGATTTTCCAAAATCTGTACTGAATATGGAAGAATTGGCCACTCTTCAAAAGACTGTGTGGAGGGGGAACAGAAGGTGGAGCCTTGTTCTAATGTTGTAAAACCAGTAGAAGCAATTGATGATCAGAATAGGCATTTGAAGGAGGTGAGTGCAAAGACTGGATTGGAGAAAGTCAATAGTAATCCCTGGATTACGGTTCAACACAGAAAGAAGAAAAGAGTGAAGACGGCTTATAATAGAAGGCTGGTTAATAGGAACAACCTTTTTAATATGAGGAGAGTTTTTGTTCCTAAGGTGTTCATTTCAGTTCCTGAGAAGTCAAAGAATGTGGAAGTTCCAAAGTCAGGTATAGAATATATTGATGATATGGTTAAATCAAAAATTTCTGAAGAGAATGTAAAGGAGGGTTGTAAGAAGGATGTAAATCAAAAGGAAAAGAGTTCAGCTGCTAAAGATCTGCTGGATAAGAATACAGAGGATTCTACTGCAGTGGAGGTCGGTAACAAATTCATGATGCTGGCTGAATTAGATGAACCTTATAGTTGTAATGGTATTGAAGAAGGGGAAATTCTATCTCCTGGCAATGAGATGGAGACGATTAAATCTGTTCCGTATGGCAAACAGGATTCTGGAAAGCCTCAGGAATCAGATATAGAGCAGCCAATCCCGTCTTATTCTAAAGGAGGAAGTCAATCTTTGGAGAAGAAAGCTAAGTTGTTTAAAGAACTCAAATCCCTTGGATTAGGGAACATTATTCCTCATCATAGGAAGATGGATGGTGGTAAAATTAAAAAGGATGGGGACCTTCCCCCATCTTTAAATAATGTTTTCTTTTCTTTTTTGGAATTGTAGAAGAGCCAAGAAGGTGGAGGCTACTCTATATCTTATGGAGGTTATCAAAGATTTTGGAGTGCTTTTTGAGGGGTTATTGGAAACGAAGATTACTGTAATGGAGAAATGTATTCTGCTGAAGTCTCTAGGAGTGCAGTGGGATTTTTTTCAGGTGCCTGCAGTTGGACTTTCAGGTGGTCTGACGGTTATGTAAAGGAAGGATTTAGCTTGTTTTTCAGTAATGTAAACTTCATCTCAAATGATATTGGGAAAGCTTGATGTAACAGGGAAGGGAAACTGGTTGATTGCTTCTGTTTACGGAAGCAATGATGTTCAAAATAGAAGATCTCTTTGGATGGATTTAGAGAAACATTGCTTAGGTAATATCCTTTTTGTGGTAGGGGGCAATTTCAATTGTATTCTTTCTCAAGCTGAAAAATGTGGAGGGAAGAAATTTATTGTAAATCAAGGTTCAAAAGATTTCACTAACTTTATGATTAGAAATGATTTGCATGAAGTTAAGTCAATGGTACCGAAGTTTACTTGGTGTAATAATAAAAATGGTGGATCTTGTATTCTGGAAAAATTAGATAGATGCCTTATCAATACCATTGCTTTGGATTACAATCATATTGCTCTAGTGAAACACTTGTCGCGTGTGGCTTCGAATCACTATCCGATATTGTTGGAAGTTTTTAAACCTTAGGAGCATACCAAAAATATAATCAGATATGAAGAAGTATGGGCTTCGTATTATGGTACTTCTACTTTAGTGAAGGGTGTTTGGAGGAGGAAATGTAAAGGGGATCCGGCTTCAGTGCTTAATATGAAGTTTAAGAGGACTTTAAAAGCTCTGTTTTATTGGAGCAAGGCAAAGTATAAAGATCTAAATGAAATTAGAGATAAACTTAAGGATGAGATTTTGGAAATCTAGTTGGAAGAATCTGAAGGAGAAATCTCTGTTGAGAGGCTACAGATTTTAAGATTTAAAATCAATGAACTTAATGTTACTTTGGCTAGGATCAATACATGGTGGAGGAAAAGAGCCAAAGCTAGATGGATGGAGGAATGGAATTGTAATTCCTCTTTTTTTCATGCGTTTGCCAATGCAAGGAGGAGCTATAACTGTATTAACCATATCAAAACAGGTAGTGGTGTTTTTTTGGAAGATGAATTTGTGATTCAAGATACTTTTTCTGATTTTTTCAGACAGAAGTGGCTATTCAGTGACTGCATTTTAGATGGATGGCCGAGACCTTCGAATGTAATTAATTTGGAAGATCAGAGAATGCTGGAGGCTAATTTCTTACAGGAAGAACTGCAGGTGGTGGTTGAGAGCTCTAAGAGGAGTATTTCTCCAGGTATTGATGGAATTTCTTTCTCCTTCATCAAGGATTTTTGGCAAATTATCAAAGGTGATATTTTGCTTGCGGTGGAACAGTTCCTAAAATCGGGTATTATGAATGAATCTTGGAAGGAAACTTTAATAGTTTTAATTCCCAAGATTAAGAGTCCACAAGAACCGGGTCATTATAGACCCATTAGCCTTTGTTTAATTATCTACAAGCTTATTGCTAAGATGCTCCTTAACAGAATGGAGAGAATCATACACAAGATCATATCAACAGATTAAGCAGCCTTCGTGAGAGGGCGTTCTTTATCTGATCATGTGTTATTGGCTCAGGAGGTGTTTAATAAATTCAGATGGTCAAAGGCTAGAAGTGGTATGTTTGCTATCAAGCTTGATATGGAACAAGCTTATGATAGTATGGGATGGCAAAAATTAAGGAAAGCTATCAATCAGTTTAATTTTCCCTCTAAGTTTTTGGAACTTGTCTTGCAATATGTTCTCAATCCAAAATTTAGTATTCTGATTAATGGGAAAAGAACTGGTTGGATTGAAGGAAGATGTGGTTTCATGCAAGGATGTCCTTTGTCGCCTATTTTATTCATTTTATGTTCTCAAATCTGATCTGATGCTTTGCTTGATAGAAAGAGTGGTATGGGAATCTCTATATCTCCTATGGCTCCTAGAGTATCTCATTTACTCTATGCAGATGATATTTTAATCTTTGCGGAAGCAAAAATCAAAGAGGTTAAGGAATTGAAGGGTATCATTTCAAATTATTGTAAGTGGACAGGGCAAAGAGTTAACAACTTGAAATCTATGATTATGTTTGGGAGGTTTACAAAGAAAAGCATCCAAAAGAAGATTGTTAAGAAGCTAAAGTTCAAAGTGGTTAAGGAAATAAATTACATTGGCGTGAAGATGACACTTAGGAGGTTAATTGCTTCATATTTCCAGATTTTGCTAGAAGCTGCTACAAATAGACTCAATACTTGTGGAAAGAAGTGCATTTCCTTGGATGGTAAATTTGTTTTAGTAAAATCTGCTTTTCTTTCTTTTCCACAATTTGTATCTTCTCTTTCATTAGTTCCTTTGAGTATTCTTAAGGAATTTGATAAGATGTGTAGAGGGTTTCTATGGAGTAAAAGTAACGGGAATGCCGGTATTCATTATGCTTCTTGGAATCTGCTTTGTAAACCGAGAAATGAAGGTGGCAGAGGGCTGTTTTCTGCTGTGTCAAGGGTTGGCCTTCTTAGGGCCAAATTTGCTTGGAATTTATATATGAAGCCTCAATCTTTATTGAACCAAGTACTTAGAGCAAAGTATGGGGAAGATCTTTGGTCAAAATCAGTGAAGGGTGGAAGTTCTTGTACTTGGAAGATTATTACTATGGGAGTCAAATTTCTTAAAAATGTTGTTAGATGGAGTATTTCGAATGGGAATTCTATCAATTGGGTGGATGACTGTTGGATATTAGATAAGTGTATTGCTACATGGCCTACATTTGTCAATATTCAAAATATTTCAGATCTCAAACTGAGTGGTTTCATTTCTAACGGCATGTGGATTATGGAAAGGCTTAAAGTTTCGTTTGGTGAGGAGCTTGTGGAATTTATCTCCAACATCCCTATAAATGCCAATAAAAATTTAGAACTATTGGAATTGAAGTATAAGTTTTTCGGGAAGTCAATTTCAGCATTGTCATTTGAAGCATCTTTGGATCATGAAGAGGAGGAAGCACATTGGAATTGGTTGAAAAAGCTGAATCTAAATCCGAAAATTGAGCTCTTCTGGTGGACACTACATATGAAGGCTATTCCCTCAAATACTTTCCTGGTTAGTAGGAAACTAAGTAATTTTTCTGGGTGTCCAAGAGGTTGTGAGGTTGATGAGGATAACAATCATTTGGAGGGGAATTGCTTTAAGGTTCGGAAGGTGATCCGGTTACTGAGCAGATGGGGATTTCCTATCCCTTTGTACAATGGCTTTTTTGAATGCAAGGAAGGACTTCAAAAATTTGTAAGTAGGGATGCTTTTTGTCCAAATATCTTCTGTTCAGTTATTTCCTGGTTTGGAAGAGTAGATGTAAGGTGGTGCATGGTGAAAAGGAAGAGTCTGATGCTGTTATTGCAGCCAATGCCATTTCTTTTGTTGCAAGAAAGAATTTTTTGAGTATTCAACCAGTAAACTAGGATGCTAATCAGCAATCGCTGTCACTTCCTTGGCATCCTCCTCCACCTGGTTGGATTAAAATTAATGTTGATGCTGCTCTAAAAGGGAATTATCTGGCGGGATTAGGTGGTGTTGCTAGAGACGGGAATGGCAGATTCCTGGTTGCTTTTGGTTCTCAATGTTTGCATTGGGATATTTCTCAGTTGGAGCTTATGGCGGGATTAGGTGGTGTTGATTTAATGAATTATTTTCCTATTTTAGTTGGATTACATCAAGGATCAGCTTTAACCTCATATCTTTTTTCTTTAGTCATAGATGTTCTTGCTAGACATCATAAGAGGATGCAACCTAATGTTTACTTTTTGCTTATGATACCCTTTTGTTAATAATACTAGAGAACAAGTTTGAAGGAAAACTTGATCTATGAAGGTCAACATTAAAGTGTAAAGCTTTTCTTTTGAGTAGATCTAAAATTGAACACATGGAATATAATTTTAGAAATAATAAATCTAGTGGGGGATTGTGACTTTCAGTAATCAAGTCATTAATAAGAGTACATGATTTAGATATCTTAGGTCTATTGTTCAAAGTGATGGTTAAAAGATGGGGATATTATTAGTAAAGTTAAAGTTGGATGGTTGAAGCAGAGGAATGCATTGGGCCTATTGTATGAAAAAATTCCCTTCAAACTTAAGGAAAATTTCTATAAAATGCTTTATGGCACAAAATGTTGGCATTAAATGAGAAGCACAAAATTAAGTTAAGTGTTGAGGAGATGAGGATTCTCAAGTGGATAAGCGGCTTAGAGACAGAATGTAAATTGAGTAAATATGTAAAAATGTTGGAGTAGCTATAGTGACAAGATAAGACTAAAGAGATCATCTTGGATGATTTGGAAACAGAATGTCGGCCTTCTGATGCTCGATTAGAAGAGTAGTTGTATTGGATTTGGACTATGTTAAGAAAAGTAGAGGCAAACCTAAAAAGTCTTGGTTGGAAAAGATTAGAAATGAAATTTTATCAAATTTAAATGAGAATTTGACCATTAAAATGACACAATGGAGAAAAAATGATTCATGTAGTTAACCCCACGTAATGGGATAAAAGCTTGATGTTATTATTGTTGTTGATGAAGTTTGTGCATCAATCGAAGCAAAAATTATTGAAGCATTTTGCTTCAAACTTTTCAAAATTTTCAAAATTAGTCGTAGAAACTCTATTGATCTTTAAAAGTGCCACAACTGAATCTTGAATGTCAAAATATGGTTTAGGGGTTTCTAAGATTGTCTAAAACGGAGTGCCAAAGCAAAAATTCAAGCCTATACTTGTTTAGGAAGCCATACCAACCAGCCTATCAAATTGTCGCCAGTCGACCAACATGTACACTACCTCTTAGAATGTCTTTCTTTTGGATTAAAAGGCACAGGAAGGCCTTCAACCAACATAATAATAATTTTTTTTACTTCCTTTAATTCTCTTCAAAAATGTTAAATAATAATAATTGTTCTACAAAAAATACAATAAATATTTTTTCAATTTTTCTTCCCTCAATTATCCCTTAGTAAGCTCCTGGTTTTCTCCATAAAAAGGAAAAAAATGTCTAGCATGAATTTTAAAATCATTGGAGGTGAGCAAGACTCATAGTCTTAATAGTCCTCCCTTTAAAAAGGAGTTAACTATTCTTGTCAGATGGATCTAGTGTGAAAGTGATCAAGCATTCTATTTCATACGATGAGGCTTCCATCTTCCCTTAAAAGAGGCAATGTTTGTTCACGTCAAACAGATCAAATTTGGAGATGGTCAAGACTTATTGTTCCTATGGCAAAGCTCCGATCTTCTATATAATGAGGCAATGATTGTACTTGTCAAAAGAACCTGATTTGGAAGTGATTAAGCCCAACTTATGCACTCCTTTTAATTTGTACTTCAATAAGGTTAATGAAAGCATCAACGTTTGCCTTAATGTAATTAAAATCATTTGCAATGTGATGCAGCCAAGGCAATACTATCTTGAAAAATACAACAAACTTCCTGAGATAAATGTTGATGTTGGTTGGAACATGGGTAATTCCAAGCATCAAAATTAATTTTAAGGTCTTTGGAATCTGTCGAGAAGAGCTGCAGTTGAAGCAGAATTTACATCCTTGTTGCAAAATCAAATAGAGAGACCAGTAGATGAAAGTTGATGTGGCATTTTGATGGATTTAAAAGACTTCCTTAAAATCTCTTATAATGTAATAAAGCGTGTGATAATATCACATATATTCTATAATTTTGTATGTGATTTTAAAATTAGCATTCTTACTTGTATATCCCATAAATGAATATTTCTTCATATATATGAAGTTGGCTAATGTTTGCAATTAGGAGATCAGAAGCAATGATAATTGATGAAATTTCATTCTATTATGCAATAGTGAACTAAAGTTTTTAAAACTCAGCCACGGTAAAGGATTAAACTTTTTTAAATGCCTGATTATCTGAGTTTGATTAATATTTTGACATAATAATGATAGGTTTTACTAATAACATAATTTTAGTCAAGATCCATATGCTGCTAAGAAGTGTCATGAAAATTTCTTTATAGAAGTTTTATTTTTCTTAGGTCGTTAGTGTGGGGTGCCACCCCAACCCTTAACCTATGGTATAAAACTTAAGGGAAATCAAACAATGAAGATTAACCTATACAATATTGTCTTTCAAAGTGTTATTAGATGACGTTAACATATTTTGAAGCAATCGATAAAAATCTATCAATGATGTTTAACATACCTATATTTGATTGTTAAAGTATTGCTCAATAATGTTAACCTTTGTTGAAGAAATCAAGAGAAATCAACTAAGGATACTTAACCTATAAGAGATTATTTGTCGTAGTATTGATCAACGACGTTAACTATGCGAAAGAGGTCTAGAGAAATCCATCAATAATATTTTTTTCAATCTAATGTTGTATGTCAGAAGTTTGCTCAATGACATTAGCTTGCGTGGAAGAGATCGAGAGAAATCCACAAAGAATATTTGAATTATCTAAGGTTTTTGTCAAAATATTGTGCGATGTAGTTAATTTTTATGAAAAAGGTTAAGAGAAATCACCAAAGATGTTTGACATATTTGAATTTATTAAAGCAATGCTGGATAGCATTAACCTGCATGGAAAAGATTAAATCATATCATCTTGGGATTGTACCTTCTTTTGGTAGGGGTGAATGCCACATATATCTCAAATCGAAAGAAAATATTAATCTATCTTTTGACCATTACTATCCTGTCAAGATCATAAATGTGAAATTGCCCAAAGAGTAGAAATTCAATTGTGAACCGTATGTAGAGTTTAAATTCATTTGACACTTTATTTAAAAAAAATCTTCATATTTGGTAGAAGCTTTAAGAGAGATGGTTGTTAATAAAATTTTATTGATGCATATAAAAATATAGGATAAAGGGACTTACATGACAACAACTATGTCAGAGTTGTTAACATGAATATTCATTCAAGTTTGTAATTGCACTCAAAATTTGTTTCCCACGAAATTGATGCAACAAAAAATGAAAGGAGTTTTTATGCCTTCTAATCTTAACTTACTTCTTTCAAAACTGATAAAATAATAAATGAATAAGGGATGGCAGGAAATAATAAATGACAAAGGGATGCATTGATTGAAAAGAAATTGAACAGTTTAAGGATTTTCTTATATGAAATTGACCACAAAAATTGCTTAACTTAATGTAAGAAGTTAAATATTCATTGAGCTATTTGGATGAAATCCAAAGCTTTAAACTACATTTGAAGTTCTATGTTTCAAAACAAGAATAGGAAAACTTTGAAGCAAGTTTTTTTTTTTTTTTCAGTAGAGCATATTTTGGCAAAACCCTAAGCAAGAGCTAAAAATATATGAAAGATAACAAAATAGCCAAGAGCATATGTGCAGATGTTTCTAAGAGCTTATGCTCGAAAAATAGAAAACTTATAATTTGATATTCACTAGAAGCTTTAAACAAAATATCACAAGGATAGCATGTAATTCCCCCCCCTTCCCAAAAAAAAAATAAAAAATAAAAATAAAATAATCAATATAACTTCCTTCTCATATTAAATTTAAAGAAACTTAAGAATGTTTCATGATACTCATGTACTTTAACACAATAAATTAAAGACAATAAAAGACTAAAATTTTAGAATACATGCATGATCATGATGAAGATACACATTAACTTAGTAAAACACATGTAATGCATGTGTAGAATATCATAATCATATGTTGTGATTGGGTATGGGAATCATAATATGAAAGCATAAATTTTGAATATATTGTTAAACACGTAGGGACTAATAAGAATTCATGGAATTTTCACCCCACTTTTATGGTTCCAAAAATCAAACAACTGAAAATCAATCAAGCATATTATTTCGGTCACCACATCATATTTATCTGATAAAACAAACTGAAATATATTTGGCGCCAGATCCTAGAACAATGAAAAGAGAAAAATGGCTTAATTTGCAGAACTTAATAAATTATAGAATAAAAGTTGTCCAAGAAGATCTTAAGAGCTCCTAGCAGCTCAAATCTAATATATCCCTAATAGCCAATTATTGATTGGGCACTGGATAAAATCCTCAATTGCATGAAAACTCAAAAACAAATGGTACCGCCCTATTACGGCTTTAAAGTTTCTAAATTAATTACCCTTACTCAAGCCTGAAATGCAAGCGACAATCAGCACAACTAGGAAATAGGATTCACTTTTTGTCAGAAGAAACAATTAAAAGTTTTACATGATTGTTTAAAATAATTATACGAATAATGGGTAATAAATATCCAACAATAATATTCACTGATCAGGACCAAGCTGTAGCCAGGGACATGAAGATGCTTTACCTCACACTCATCATAGATTATGCCAATGGAACATTTTTAAAAAGATTCCATCAAAAGTTTCTATCTTCAATAGCAATAATAAGTTAAAAAACTCTTCTATAAGTATATAAGGTGGTGTGATTATGAGGAAGTGTTTGAGGGGGCATGGGTTGAAATGATCAAGGAAGGTAACCTTCAGAACCATGAATGGTTACAGGATCTTTATAAGATAAGGAGAAAGTGGTCAACAGCTTTCAATAATGATTGCTTTAGCATGGGCATTTTATCAACGCAACCTAGCGAGTGTACCAATAATGTGTATCTTGGAATTTTGAAGCCAACAAGTTCATTAACTAATTGTTTTCTAGGGTTGGAAAAGGTATTGATGAATTGGTGGTGAAATGTGCAAGATGAGACAAATTCAGTCAGTATAAAATTATTCCTGCGATAAAGAATAACTCAATATTAAAACAAGCTGCTCAATTTTACTCAAAAAAATTATATATATATTTTTAGGAAGAATTTATAAAGACTGTGTTTGTCTCGACTGATTCTTTATAGTTTTTAGTCAACTACATAGAGAATAAGGACCAACATCATCCTTGGGTGGTTGACTTTGGTGCAATAGAAAGTAACATTCAATGTAGCTGTAGGAAGTAAGATACCATGGGATTATTGTGTTCTCACTATTTGAGGTTTTTTAAATAGTTAGATATGGCTAAATTCCCTGAGATGTACCTACTACTGCGTTGGTCAACAAGGGCTCAATAAGATTTTTATTCAAGTAACTTGGTTAATTCTTAAAGAAACAATTACTTTGAAAAAAGTAGGGATTCATATTTAGAAATTAAATTAGCAGATTTGTACATCTTTTTTTTTTTTTGAAAGAAATGCAGTAAATTGCATTAAAATCAAAAGAGAAGCTAAGTACAAGTAATAAAGGGATCACATTCTTCCTTAATTAAGTCTAGCATCAAGGAAGGAATATGATCAAAAGAAGAGCTATCAAAGAAAAATCTATTCTCCAAAGCCATAGTAGCACAACAATTTGCTACTCTATTACAATTTCTAGAGGCATGGAGAAAAACAACCTTATTAAAAACATGTAAAAAACAAAGATTCTGATGCGGCCACTTACCCACATTCTCCTTATTATCTTTCAAAGAATTCTGAATGAATTTGATGATATTCACATTATCACTTTCTATGACCAGCCCTTTACATTCCAGCATCCAATTCTTCAAAAATTCTCTAACCGTGAAGACAGCTTGTAATTCAAGATAGCCAATATCCCAATGCACTCCATTTTTTCCAAAAGCACTAATAAATCTTCCTTTGTAGTCCCGGAAGATGCCTCCAATGCCAGCCAAATTAGAACTTGTCAAGGATGCATCAACATTTACCTTAATCCATTCTTTCGGTAGAGGGTACCAAGTTCTTTGGGACTCCCTAGGGAGATTAGTACCCTAGCAAGAAAGAAATGGACTGGATTTGGAGATAGCATAAAACAGGACAGTGGCAGCAATAACTGAACACGGCATAGCATTCTTACCATGTTTAATATCATTACGACTTCTCCAAGAGTAGTAAACCACAGAGCAATATAACCGAACAATCCCAGGATTCTTAACTGACAGCTTCCTTAAGTTCTCCAAGCAACATTCCAGTGAATGAAAATTAGGAATAAAATTCCCCATTCCCTCAACTTCAGAATTATATCAACCAAATATTTGCATTTCACCATAATGTGCTCTTACGTTTCATCAACTTGACAAGCTCTAGGACAAAGGCCATGATCTGCGATTTTACAATTCACAAGGAATATATTGGTTGGTATGGCTGATTTACCAAGTCTCCACCAAAACAATTCAATATTCTTGCTCAGCTTCAATTTCTTCACCAACTGAAATACTCTACGTCCTCCATATTGCAACTGTTAAGCCACATTTGTTCATAAACCATAGCAGATATCGTTTTCCCCTAACCAAACTTCAGCATCTCCATACGATCTTCCTCATTGTATTCAATAGGAATTTGAATGATAATAGAGACTAAATGAGAGTGAAAAGCTTTTTGTAACAGATCATAGTTCCACCTGCCATTGTCTAGAATCAATTGCTGTACATTCATACCTTCCAAAAAATCACTATCCACAAAAGTAGGCCAACGACTTAAGCATCTATCAAGCACCCAAGTATCATTTAAGATGCTAATTTTATCTCCTTTCCCCACCTTCCAACGAATAACCATCTTCAAATTCTTGCCTCCATCCAGTAGGATTCTCCAAGCATTTGAGCTGTTATTTATGTGAACTCCATTCATTACATTATTCCCATACTTGCTCTCCATGACACGGTGAAACAAAGAACCAGGCTTTTGAATAAAATTCCATGTCACTATGGATCTTAAAGATCCGATTCTCTATAAAGGCGAGTGAAAGCCCAAACCTCCCATATTACTAGGCTTGCAAATATCATTCCAAGCAATGTAATGCATCCCCCTAGTGCCATCTTTATTATTCCAAATAAAACTTCTACAAAGCTTCTCCAAATCATATAAAAGCTTCTTAGGTACCAAGGAATGATTAATAAGAAAGTTTGCCATAGAAAACAAAGAGCTTTCAATAAGGATCAATTTACCACCCAAGGATAAGGATTTCCTACTCCAGACATTAAGTCTTTCCATGGCATTGCTAAGAACTTTGTGATAATCAGCCATCTTCATTCTTTCCAATGAGATTTTAACTCCTAAGTATCTCATTTCCTTTACAATCTTAAACCCAAGAAGCCTGCCAATCTTCCTCCTCATCTGATGGTTGACAACCTTCCCAAACAGCAATTGAGATTTGCCAATATTGATCCTCTGCCCAGTCCACTTACAAAACTTCTTCACAATAGTCTTCATATTTCTAGCCAACTCAATCGATGCATGAGAAAAGATAAGAGCGTCATCTGCATATAATAAATGCGAAATCTTTGGCCCTCCGCTTGAAATTTTAATGCCAAGGCTTCTCCCATTTT